>NC_041384.1:347432858-347519167 GCF_002162155.2 Triticum dicoccoides | reverse complement strand
CTCCTTGTCCTATTCCGACTACGAGGCGGGGGGGGGGGGAGGGGCGCGTGGCCAGCCCTTGCCTCCTCTCCTCTCTTCCGCCTAGGCCCACTAAGGCCCATTTGATTCCCGGGGGGTTCCGGTAACCTCCCGGTACTCCGGTAAAATCCCGATTTTATCCGGAACACTTCCGATATCCAAACATAGGCTTCCAATATATCAATCTTCATGTCTCGACCATTTCGAGACTCCTCGTCATATCCGTGATCACATCCGGGACTCCGAACAACCTTCGGTACATCAAAACGTATAAACTCATAATATAACTGTCATTGTAACGTTAAGCGTGCAGACCCTACGGGTTCGAGAACTATGTAGACATGACCGAGACACGTCTCCGGTCAATAACCAATAGCGGAACCTGGATGCTCATATTGGCTCCTACATATTCTACGAAGATCTTTATCGGTCAGACCGCATAACAACATACGTTGTTCCCTGTGTCATCGGTATGTTACTTGCCCGAGATTTGATCGTCGGTATCTCAATACCTAGTTCATTCTCATTACCGGCAAGTCTCTTTACTCGTTCCGTAATACATCATCCCGCAACTAACTCATTAGTTGCAATGCTTGCAAGGCTTAAGTGATGTGCATTACCGAGAGGGCCCAGAGATACCTCTCCGACAATCGGAGTGACAAATCCTAATCTCGAAATACGGCAACCCAACAAGTACCTTCAGAGACACCTATAGAGCACCTTTATAATCACCCAGTTATGTTGTGACGTTTGGTAGCACACAAAGTGTTCCTCCGGTAAACGGGAGTTGCATAATCTCATAGTCATAGGAACATGTATAAGTCATGAAGAAAGCAATAGCAACAAACTAAACGATCAAGTGCTAAGCTAACAGAATGGGTCAAGTCAATCACATCATTCTCCTAATGATGTGATCCCGTTAATCAAATGACAACTCATGTCTATGGTTAGGAAACATAACCATCTTTGATCAACGAGCTAGTCAAGTAGAGGCATAGTAGTGACACTCTGTTTGTCTATGTATTCACACACATGTATTATGTTTCCGGTTAATACAATTCTAGCATGAATAATAAACATTTATCATGATATAAGGAAATAAATAATAACTTTATTATTGCCTCTAGGGAATATTTCCTTCATCCTCTCCTAAAGCCTTCGAAGACTTTGGAATTGTCAGCTTCCATAACCACAAGACAACGGTACTTACCAAAGACAACAGCCATATCAAGATCGCAAAGCATTGAGACAGACATGAGGTTGTATCCTAAGGACTCGACACGCATGACTTTGTCCATGTGTCGATCCTTTGTGATCGCAACCTTACCTAGACCCAATACCTGACTTTTGCCTTTGTTAGCAAAGATGATATGGTTCAGATGCGATGGAGATAATGGAGCATCCATCAATAGATTCTTGTCACCAGTCATGTGATTTGTACATCTATTATCGAGGACCCACTCAGTGGCTTTGGGTTGATCATTCCGCAGATGAATTAGTGCAGTTTACGAACTCATATACTTCTTAAGTGAAGAATATGACATCAAATCATCAGATCAATTTCATCAAGCAATAGAACAGATATAGCAGTATGAGGATGTGAGAAATGAAAGTTCATTTCTTCATGGTTAGCCTACGTCCTATCAAGCACATTCAGGTCTCCAGCAAATTCTTCAGACGATTACATACGTCTGGAGACCTGACCCTACAAAAGAGATTAGTTCTTTTTCTTCACCACCCACATCTGAAGGGGTGGCAAAGATTTCATCACTCTGCGAGCTCCATACGAGAAAGGTGGCATAGAAGCCAGTCCATTTCATTTCACATAAGAGGAGTGAGGATAAGCATATGAATAAGCAGAGAAATTCTTCGAGGACTTATGAACATGATGATTAGAAGAATAGTGCTCATATTCATAACCCTTAGCTTTTCCCTGCGAAACAGAGTTGTTAGCACAATGATATTCATGTGAGGACTTTGATCCTTTTGAGGAATTTGGTCCATATGAAGAATTTGATCCGGGGTTCCTATTCTTCACAGGTGGTGTCCTGAGGACACTCACCTGAAGACTTTCAAGGCACCTTTTGGGAACCCAGATTTTCTTCATAGGGGAACCGTTCCTGCAGTTAGTGCCAACATATCTAGCAAATACTTCACCATTCTAATTTTTGAACAGTTTATAGTTGGAGTCAAATGACTCATCATCAGAATGAGGAGATTCACATGCAAATCCAGATAAGTTAGATGAATCAATTGGAGGTCCCTTTGCAGCAACCCATGAGGTTTTGGGGTACTGCTCAGGCTTCCAATATGTACCATCAGCATTGAGTTTCCTCTCAAAGGCAATACCCTCTTTCCTAGGGTTCCTGTTGAGGAT
This sequence comes from Triticum dicoccoides, assembly GCF_002162155.2. Classification (NCBI taxonomy): domain Eukaryota; kingdom Viridiplantae; phylum Streptophyta; class Magnoliopsida; order Poales; family Poaceae; genus Triticum; species Triticum dicoccoides. The sequence goes on along the minus strand of NC_041384.1, from coordinate 347,516,772 downwards.
CTGCTTTTTAAGCACATCACAAAGAGTCTGATGCCCTTTGAGGCTTTTGTACATGCCTGTCATGTACAATTCCTTCAGCCCTGCATCGTCAGTGATACTAGCAGTGTCCTCAGGTGAAGAATTAGTGATAGCAGAGGCAGGTGAAGAATTTGAAACATTAGCAGCATTTGAACATTCACGTGAAGAATTAGAAGATTCACGTTCAATGCACTTCAAGCATGGAGGAACAAATTCTTCCTGAGAAGCGCTGACTTTTTGAGCAAGTAATGAATCACACTCCTTCTGAAGATCTTCATAGCTCACTCTTAGCTTCTCAAGATCTTACTTTGTTTGAAGAAGTTCATAAGAAAGCTTCTCATGATCAGATAAGAGAGTGTTATGATGATCTTGAAGGGTGTCATACTTAGTATGAAGTCTTTGAAGATTTTCAGCCAAAGCTTTTGACTGATCCATTTCTTCAACCAACATATCATCGCTCTTATTTAGCATGTATTGAACTTTTTCCAAAGCTCATTGTTGTTTAGTGGCAAGGGAAGCAAGTTTGACATAGCTGGGTCCAAATTCATCACCAGATTCATCATCACTAGACTCGGATAGGTAGCATTCAGTTACCTTAGCATCTTTAGCCATAAGGCATGATGCAGAAGATGATTATTCTGGTTTGAATGTCATCGCTTTGATAGATTCCTTGAAGTCCTCAAACCAAGGATCATGACAGGTTCGATGACCTTCATAGACCTCAGAGAGACGGTCCCAGATAAGCTTCGCATGATCGAGATGCATGATATTCCTGAACTAATTTTGAGACAGACAGGAGCAGATGACGTCCTTCGCCGTGAGGTTGAGAAGAGTGTACTTGCCAATGTCATCGGCTTCCGCCATCTTGCACAGATTAGTCAGACCAATCTCAGTGATGGTCCACAGCTCGCTGTTCATCGCCATGAGACGCTTCTTCATCATGGCCTTCCACTTGGGATACTCGTGACCGTCAAAGATGGGGCATGTCACTTTCTTCATACATGCGGTCGACATAACTAAAACTCCAGGTGGTTAAACCAAAATCACATAGAACAAGGGAGTACCTTGCTCTGATACCAATTGAAAGTGTGTTATATCGACTAGAGGGGGGTGAATAGGCGATTTTTATGAATTCTTCACTGAGGAATTTGCAGGTGAGGAAATTCCTTAGCGAAGAACTACTAGCAGCGGAATAAGTACTCAAAAGTAAACATAACAGAACACAAACATAGTCATCATGATGAAACAAAGACAGGCACAGAGTACAGAAAGCGTAAGCACAGGATAACACAGGATGAAGACAAACACACTGAAGAAATTGAACTAAGGAATTTGAGAAAATCTTCAGTCAAAGTATTCAAACACAGACACGAACAAGCACTCAACACAGTTATGAGGAAATGAAAGAGTTGAGGAAATAGAACCAATGAGCTTGGTGAAGACAATGATTTGGTAGACCAGTTCCAACCGCTGTCTCAGTTGTACATCTGGTTGGAGCGGCTAGGTATTTAAACCTGAGGACACACAGTCCCGGACACACAGTCCTCACTGTATTCTCCTTGACCTAAGGTCACACAGACCTCGCCCAATCACTCGTGGTAAGTCTTCAGGTGACTTTCGAACCTTCACAAACTTGGTCACTCGGTGATCCACAATTCCTCTTGGATGCTCTAGACCTTGACGCCTAACCGTCTGGAAGAAGCGCAATCTTCAAAGGTAACAAGCGTCGGATCCATGCAGGATCAATCTCTTCAGTGATGCTCAATCACTTGGGGTTTGTAGGTGTTTGGGTTTGGGTTTTTCTCACTTGATGATTTTCGCTCAAAGTCCTCGGAGGATGGGATGCTCTCAAATGAAAAGTGTCAGTTTCTCTTGGAGCAGCCAACCAGCTAGTGGTTGTAGGGAGCGGCTATTTATAGCCTAGGGAGCAGCCCGACATGATAAGACATAAATGCCCTTCAATGATATGACCGTTAGGTGGGTAGATATTTTGGGACAGCTGGCGCATAGCACAGCAACGGTCAAAAATTTGAGTATCAAATTCCTCAGGGCTATCATGTTCCTCACTATGTAGGTAATCCGCACTGGCAAATTCCTAACTCCTCAGTGAGAACAAATTACTCAGAGACCAGAAGAACTTCATCTCTATCACTGAAGAATATGACTGAATTGTATGATATTTCCAATGGCTTCACTCGAAGGGATTGGTAGGTGTAGGATTTTGAGTTGAGCATCACATGGAAATTTTTCCTTAGTATTTCCTCGACCCCCTTTAACAGTACGGTGTTTCCTATGACTCAAGAAAGAGAAAAAGAAACTACGAAAACAAAAGTCTTCACGCATCATGTTCCTCGGATGAATATACCAAGTCTTCAGGATTGCACCAATTTCTTCACTTTCAAAGTCTTCAGAAATCCATAGTCTTCAGAAATCCAAAGTCTTCAGTCGAAGAACTTCATTTTTAGGGGTTGACTGTCTCTGTAAATATCAAACTCCTCATAGACTTATAGACTCATGTACACTCAAAAACACATTAGTCCCTTAACCTATAAGTCTTCAATACACCAAAATCACTAAGGGGCACTAGATGCACTTACAAATACACACTTCTGAACCTCATGGCGAAACACATCATCTGATCTAGCTTTTCACAAATCAGTTCAGGAACGTTATGCATCTCAACCATGCGAAACTCATCTGGGACCGACTCTCTGAGGTCTATGAAGGTCATCGATCTCACCATGAACCCTGGTTCGAAGAATTCATGGAATCACGCAAGGCTATGACTTTCAATCCAGAATCATCATCCTCTGCACCATGCCTTCTAGCAAAAGGTGCCAAGGTAACTGATTGCTACTTATCTGAGTCAAGTGATGATGAATCTAGTGATGAATTTGGACCCAGTTATGTCAAACTTGCTTCCCTTGCCACTAAACAACAAAGAGCTTTGGAAAAAGTTCAAAACATGCTGGATAAAAGCGATGATATGTTGGGTGAAGAAATGGATCAGTCGAAAGCTTTGGCTAATAGTCTTCAGAGACTTCAGTCTAGGTTTGACACCCTTCAAGCTCATCATAACACTCTCCTATTTGATCATGAGAAGCTTTCTTATGAATTTCTTCAAAGAAAGCAAGATCTTGAGCAGTTAAGAGTGAGTTATGAAGATCTTCATAAGGAGCACGATTCATTACTTGCTCAACAGATCAGCGCTACTTAGGATGAATTTATTCCTCCATGTTTGAAGTGCATTGAACGTGAAACTGCTAATTCTTCACCTGAATGCTCAAATGCTTCCATTGTTGAAAATTCTTCAACTGCCTCTGCTATCACTAATTCCTCATCTGAGGACATTGCTAGTATCACTGATGATGTAGGGCTGAAGGAATTGTATATGACAGGCATGTACAAAAGCCTCAAATGGCATCAGGCTCTTTGTGACGTGCTTAAAAGGCAGATCCTCAACAGGAACCCTAGGAAAGAGGGTATTACCTTTGAGAGGAAAATCAATGCTGATGGGACCTACTGGAAACCTGAGCAGTATCCCAAAACCTCATGGGTTACTGCAAAGGGACCTTCAGTGGATCCATCTACTTTATCTGGTTTTACATGTGAATCTTCATATTCTTCTGATGAGTCAATTGACTCCAACTATAAACTATTCAAAAACCAGAATGGTGAAGTATTTGCTAGATATGTTGGCACTAACTACAGGAACGGTCCTCCTATGAAGAAAATTTGGGTTCCCAAAAGGTGCCTTGAAAATCTTCAGGTGAATGTCATTATGACACCACCTATGAAGAATAGGAACCCCAGATCAAATTCTTCATATGGACCAAATTCTTCATATGGATCCAAGTCCTCATACGGACCAAACTCCTCACATGGATCAAATTCCTCAAAAGGATCAAAGTCCTCATGTGAACATCATCGTGCTAACCCGTCTGTTTCGTAGGGAAGAACTAAGGATTATGGATATGTGCATTATTCTTCAAATCATTATGTTCATAAGTCCTCGAAGAATTTCTCTGCTTACTCTTATGCTTACACTAACCCCTCTTATGTGAAACGAAGTGGATTGTCATCTATGCCATCTTTCTCTTATGGAGCTCGCAAAATGATGAACTCTTTGCCACCCCTTCAGATGTGGGTGGTGAAGAAAAAGAACTAACCTGTTATGCAGGGTCAGGTCTCCAGACGAACTTAATTGTCTGAAGAATTTGCTGGAGACCTGAATTTGCTTGAAAGGACGCAAGCTAATCATGAAGAAATGAATTTTCATTTCTCACATCCTCCTACCGCTTTATCTGTTTTATTGCTTGATGAAATTGATCTGATGAATTTAATACCATATTCTTCATTGATGAAGTATATGAATTCGTAAGCTGCAATAATTCATCTGCGGGATGATCAACCCAAAGCCACTGAGTGGGTCCTCAATAGTGGATGTACAAATCACATGACTGGTGACATGAGCTTATTGATGGACACTGCTTTATCTCCATCTCATTTAAAGCATATCACCTACGCTGACAAAGGCAAAAGCAAGGTATTGGGTCTAGGTAAAGTTGCAATCTCAAAGGATCGACACATGGACAAAGTCATGCTTGTCGAGTCCTTAGGGTTCAACCTCATGTCTGTCTCAATGCTTTGTGATCTTGATATGGTTGTTGTCTTTGGCAAGTATCGTTGTGTTGTGATCATGGAAGCTGAGAATTCCAAAGTCTTCGAAGGCTTTAGGAGAGGAGATTTGTATATTGTTGATTTCACTACAGGACCACAACCTGCTACATGTCTACTTGCAAAAGCTTTAGAAGGCTGGCTATGGCATTGTCGACTTGGTCATGCTGGCATGAGGAATTTTCACACGCTCGCGAAGAAGAAGCATGGCATTGGCATTGAAAATGTCAAATTCCTCAAGGATCACTTATGCGGAGCCTGTGAAGGTGGAAAAAATGACCAAGGCCAAGCATCCATCAAAGACTATCATGACTACTACTTGACTATTTGAATTACTTCACATGGATCTCTTTGGCCCTACTCACTATGCCACATTTACTAATGTTGCATCCTTATATGGATTTGTCATTGTTGATGATTATTCTCAATAGACATGGGTCCATATCATCACTTACAAAACTGAAGTGCAGGAAGTCTTCAAACGATTTTCATCGAGGGCTTCAACCAACTTTGGTGTGAAGATCAAGCACATCAGAAGTGATAATGAAACTGAGTTCAATAACACTGGTCTTGATGACTATCTTGATAAACTTGGTATTACTCATGAGTTATCTGCTCCTTATACTCCTCAGCAAAATGGCGTCGTGGAGCGCAAGAACAAGACTCTTGTTGAGATGGCCCGCACTATGCTTGATGAGTACAAGATGCCTCCTCGCTTTGGGCCTGAGGCAATTGATACTGCGTGCCACATCATCAATAGGGTATATCTTCACAAATTCTTCAAGAAGACTGCATATGAACTCCTCACTGACAAGAAACCCAATGTGAGTTATTTCAAAGTCTTCGGTGCTAAATGTTGGATTAGAGATCCTCATCACAATTCTAAATTTGCACCTAAAGCACATGAAGGTTTTATGCTCAGTTATGGTAAGGACTCGCACACCTACAGAGTCTTCCACACCTGTCATCACAAGGTTGTTGAAACTGTAGATGTGCGGTTCAATGAAACTAATGGCTTGCAAAGAGAGCACCTACCTCCCGTGACAGATGAAATACCTCCTAAGGAATCTATCAAGTTCAAGGCTACAGAGGATGTCATTCCTACCAAAGAATCTGCTGAAGAAGTCATTCCAGAACATGAAGAACGTCATGCTGATACACTTGAGGAAAATGGTGCTGAAGAAAATGCTAATCAAGTTCCTCAACGACAACCCGCTCTTCCTCGCATTGCAAATGAAGTGCAAATTGAGAAAATCATCAGCGTCATCAACATTCCAGGTCCTCTCACACACTCAAGAGCTTCACATTTATCTAACTTTTGTGGGCACTTTGCTTTCATCTCTATCACAGAGCCCACTAAGGTAGATGAAGCATTTCTGGAGCCTAAGTGGATTCAAGTTATGCAAGAGGAATTACATCAATTCGAGCTCAACAACGTCCGAGAACTGGTCAAACTCGCAGGCACAATATCATCAGCACAAAGTGGATCTACCGCAACAAGCAAGATGAAAATGGCCTTGTGGTGAGGAATAAGGCATGGCTTGTAGCTCAAGGCTACACACAGGTTGAAGGAATAGATTTCGATGAACTTTTGCACCTGTTGCTAGACTTGAAGCGACTCGCATATTACTTGCTTATGCTAACCATCATGAAATCACTTTATATCAAATGGATGTGAAAAGTGCATTCCTCAATGGTAAGCTTGAGGAAGAAGTATATGTTGCTCAACCCCCAGGTTTTAAAGATCCAAAGCATCCTGACAAAGTCTTCAGACTCAATAAGGCCCTGTATGGTCTCAAGCAGGCCCCACGGGCGTGGTATGATACTTTGAAGGAATTCCTCATGAAGAAAGGCTTCAAACCCGGTTCACTTGACCAAACTCTTTTCACTAAATGTTATGATGGTGAACTGTTTGTGTGCCAAATATATGTTGATGATATTATCTTTGGCTGTACTGACCAACGTTATGCTGACGAATTTGGTTATATGATGAGGGAAGAATATGAAATGTCTACGATGGTAGAATTGAAATTCTTCTTAGGTCTTCAGATTCGTCAACAGTGCAATCGCATATTCATATCTCAGGAGAAATACCTCAAGGATGTACTGAGGAAATTCGGCATTTAAGATTGCAAAGGCGTCAAAATTCCAATGCCCACAAATGGTCATCTATGCACTGATGAAAATGGCATTGACTTCGATCAAAAGGTATACCGCCCCATGATTGGCTCTTTATTGTAATTATGTGCATCTAGGCCAGATATTATGCTTAGTGTTTGCATGTGTGCCCGATTTCAAGCTACACCGAAGGAATCACACCATAAGGCTGTGAAGCATATTCTTTGATATCTAGATCACACACCAACACTTGGATTATGGTACCCCAAGGGCTCGGCTTTTGATGTCATTGGATATTCAAACTCTGACTATGCTGGTGATCGTGTGGACCGCAAGTCAACATCTGGCACATGCCATTTCCTCGGACGATCTTTGGTCTGTTGGTCCTCGAAGAAACAGAACTGCATATCACTGTCTACTGCTGAAGCTGAGTACATTGCTATGCTCAACTACTATGGATGAAGCAAACACTCAAGGACTACGACGTCAACGTGAAGAATGTGACACTCTACTGTGACAATGAGAGTGCCATCAAGATTGCTCATAACCCAGTTCAGCACTCGAAGACAAAGCACATTCAGATTCATCATCATTTTCTTCGTGATCATGTGTTGAAGGGCGACATCTCTATTGAGCATGTGAAGACTGAAGAACAGCTAGCCGATATCTTCACTAAGCCCTTGGATGAGAAGAAATTTAGCAAGTTGCGGTGTGAGCTAAATATCTTAAAATCTTCGAATGTTCTTTGAAAAGGACACTCATCCTAACACTTATGCAAAAAAATTGATGACTTAGATGTGTAACACATGAAGAAACGTTTTTCTTCAATCAATGAAGAATAACACTCTAAGTGTGAAGAAATTAACGAAGAATTTAATTCTCAGAACCCGTACGCGGTGTCCGAAATCATCATTCTTATACGGTGAGTCACGCCACCACCAAAAGTTGAAAATCTTCAATTTGAGTTTTTCATCAGTTTTGAATTTCCCCAGTTGTTTTTCAACTTGCATTGTCTTCACTATTTCCGTCATTTTTCTTCATTGGCTACATATACATATATAGGGATTGACTATTCGTCACCCTGGATGAGGAATAGTTATTCTTCACCCCCCTCTATTTTGCCATAAATGCACCATAATTTTACGTTCCGTAAGTTTTGTCTTATTTCTAACGTATAAAGAGACCGTATGAAAATATATAATTGTCATAAAAAATATTTTATGTTATGTAAAATTACAAACATAAAAACATAGTGTAAAATACACATAAACTGCGAATTTTCTTATTTTATGACCTATATTTTTATTTTCTTATGCCAAATTTTACGTAGTGAATCAATATGAATGTAACTATTTGAAATATAAACGTAATTTAATTATGAAATGATTGGAGCTTTGCATAACGAACACGGTGGGTCACGCCACCACCAAAAGTTGAAATTCCTTAGTTGTTCAAATTCTTCAACTTTGCATTGTCTTCACTATTTCCGTCGTTTTTTCTTCATTGGCTATATATATATATATGAGTTTATGTCCTCTATAGCATTCACTTATTGCTAATTATTCGAGTTGCTTGTTCTGCTAAGTGAATGTGATCGGACCCTTCCCCCTCTATGCTAAACTCAACCCAGTCTGTTCACAAATTCTTCATGTGCGTCCTATTTGAATATCTTTCAAAATCTTCATTGTGTCCTTGTCAGCTGAAAAAATTGCGAACGGAACTTTAAAACCTATCTTATCTAAATTTTCGGCTTTGCCGCTCAAATCGTTCCACATTCTATGCGATGTTTATCTTTTCACCCATGATCTCGCATGATCGTCACCTCTCTATACACGGGTGACACATGTCAAGCGAATGAGAAAGGTCAGGGGCACGTTCGTCCTATTTCCTCGGGCGAATGGTTTTTCACTTCGGTTATAAATACCCCTCTCCCTTCCTCACTTCACTTTTACTCCGCTCGTTCTCACTCCCTCACTCGAGATCCTCAACCCTAGCGCCGCCGCTACTTCCATCATCGCCGGTGAGGAAGAGCTTCACTGCCTCGACCTGGTCGCCGTCGTACTCATGCCGTACGCGGATTTCTTCACTCTACCGCCGTTGTAGCTGTCTTCCTCAGCCAAGTTAGGGCGTGGAAGATCTGAACTGACGAGCTTCAAATCTACACTTCCTAGTTCGTCGTGTTCTTTGTCAAGGGTAATTAAAAGTTCCTTTTACTGCCCTTGTTGATTCTGATGTTTTCTTCAAATCTTAAAAAGATGTTTATTCCTCAACTCTTCACACATTAAACACCTCACATATCATCTGTTCTTGATTTGTTTCTCTAAGCAACATTTTTCTTCAAGATTCCTCAATTGTGTGGATTTTCAAATCTGTACAACTCTGGAACCTAAGTCAAAGAACGCTTAGTGAAATTCTTCAAGACTCATCTGGTCAATTTCCTCAAGCGGATTAGATGATGACATTCCTTCTGCTGCTTCGTCAGAGCAGTTGGATGAAGAAATTGAAGTGGATGAAATCCCTTCAACCGCAATAATCTCATCGCCCATGCCTCAGTTCACTGTTGAAGAGGCCATCATTGAAGAAATGGATGAAGAAGAAGATGTGGACATTGGATGCATAACTCCAGTGATGAATGATGACTTTTGGGAAAGTCAGCACCCCAATTCTCCTCTGTTCACACCCCTTCAAAAAATTCCTCAGTCCCCTGTAACCACTGAAGTTCAAATGGGATCTGAAGAACCTCGTGCCACACCATCTTTCCATGAAGAAATTCCAGCCACTAGTGTTGAAGAGACTATAAATGAAGAATTGAAGTCCCAGGCTGTCACTGAAGAAGAACCTGAAAATCCTCAGCCTGTGGAACCTGAGATCGAGATCCCTGAGGTTGTGATGCAATTGGCTGACACTACTCACCCCAAGCCAAAGGATCCCTTCTCGAAGAAGCAAAAATTCAAGGCTGATGACTTCTTTGGCGAGCATGTATTCTTCACTGACTACAACCCTTATGACTCTGCTCGTCTAAGGAGGAAGCGTTTCTGGACTGCCAGCGAGGCCAACTTCTATTCTTCACCGGTTTTCAACAAGGACAAAATCTTCTACCATGAGCATATTCCTCACGTGGACATGGAATCGTTGCCTTGTTTCTCTCCTGTCCTCGGTGTGCTTCATGATGCGGGCCTCCTCAACTTTTGGTCTAACATTGTTGATTGGAATGAAGAGCTTATTCTTTAGTTCTACGCAACATTGCACATCAAAGGTGATCCTGAAGATATCAACACCTGGGTCTTGGACTGGATGACCGATAACACTCATTATAAGGCACTAGCCTCTGAATTACTTCACACCCTTCCAAGCAGTCCACCCAGTGAAGGAGCTCGCTGCCTGTACCAAGAACCTGAACTCACTGCTCATTACATGCAAGTTCTAATGAAGCCTCTGAAGCCCAGCCAAGCCCCAAGGACCAAATTCCTTGTGAAGGACTTACTCTATGTGCCCAGGACAGTCTATCATGTTCTGACGAGGACAATGAGTCCTATCAAAGGCCATGACTCATCTGATGAGGAAATAGTTGGCATCATGAAGAATCTGCTATTCAACATCATTCATAGCATTCCTGTCAATTACTATGATTTCTTCATGAGGACTCTAGCAAATGTTTCTCTCTCTATATTTGAGTTGAAGCCTTATACTCCTTGGATTATGAGATTCCTCAGAACAAGGTCTTCACTCAACTACAAGGCTGATTTTCAGAATCACCTCAGCTACCTGCCCCCGATTGAAGTCCTCAGGCAGACTTTTACTTCAACTGATGAAAAGGACAAGGCACCTATTATCATTAATGAAGGCATTCGTCCATTGGATGGTCAGTTTCACAAAGCTGAATCTTATTCCACCAATGATGACTCTGCCACTCATGACTCTGCTGCAAATGCATCCAAGTCAAATCCTCAAGCCACAGCTCCCAGGGTGATGACTGACCGTAAGCTGCTTCTTAGTTTTCACCAGAAGGTGGATCACAACCATAAATGGGTTAAGCGTCAGTTTGGTTCAATTCTTCACAACATGACTGCTACACATAATGCAGTGAAGAAAAACCATTACTACCTCCATGAAGTTTTCGGTCGCACCTGGGCTGTCTTATCACATCTATATGGTGAAGAAGATCTGAAGCAAATGGGTCTCAAGGAGAACTTTGACTGGTCTGTACCTCCTCCGAAGAAATTCAAGAAGGTCAAAGTTCCTACCTTGGTGGCCAGCTCATATTCTTCATCCCGTGACACCGACGAGTATGAAGACTTGGACGACACTGCGGCAGACCCTACAACGACAAACGACCCCAACAACGCTGGCACTCCTCCATCAACTTGATATTCTTCAGGGGTGTTAGTCCTCATTTTCGATCCTTTTGGTCATTCAATGACAAAGGGGGAGAAATTTGAGTTAGTCTTCAAGCGGGTGTACCTATATGGGCGTTTTTTCTAAGTTACAACTCTCATTCTTTTGAAGACTTTGCTGGATCGAGTTGTAATCTTAAACTCTATGGTGGTATGATACTTTTGCTGAGTTTTCTGCATGCTTATTCCTCATTAATATTAATGCATGCATGCTGAATTACATCCATCACCATATTTCGTCATGCATTTCAAATTCTTCATATTATATGTTAAATGCGTGTATGAATTACAAGATATAGGGGGAGATCTCCATGATTCTACTCTTCAAAGTGTGCATTGCTTCAAAAGCAAATTCCTCACTATGCACATCTTCAGGGGGAGTTCTTCTATATCTTGCAATCAAATTCCTCAATTTTAGTATTTACACTTCATATGTTTATCCCCATTGAAAACTTAACCTATATTGTCATCAATCACCAAAAAGGGGGAGGTTATAAGTGCATCTAGTGCCCCTTAGTGATTTTGGTGTGTTGAATACTTATAGGTTAAGGGACTAATGCGTTTGTGAGTGTACACAGGTCTATAAGTCTATGAGGAGTTTGATATATACAGAGAAAGTCGACCCCTAAAAATGAAGTTCTTTGACTGAAGACTTTGGATTTCTGAAGACTTTCTAAAGACTTTGAAAGTGAAGAAATTGGTGTAATCCTGAAGACTTGGTATTCATTCGAGGAACATGAAGCGTGAAGACTTTTGTTTTCATAGTTTCTTTTTCTCCTTCTTGAGTCATAGGAAACACCGTACTGTTAAAGGGGGTCGAGGAAATACTAAGGAAAAATTTCCAAGTGATGCTCAACTCAAATCCTACACCTACCAATCCCTTTGAGTGAAGCCATTGGAAATCTCATACAGCTCAGTCAATTTCTTCAGTGACAGAGACGAAGTTCTTCTGATCTCTAAGGAATTTGTTCCGACTGAGGAGTTAGGAATTCGCCAGTGCGGATTGCCTACACAGTGAGGAACATGATAGCCCTGAGGAATTTGATACTCAAAATTCCGACCGTTGCTATGCTATGTGCAGTTGTCCCAAAATATCTACCCACCTAACGGTCATATCATTGAAGGGCATTTATGCCTTATCATGTCGGGCTACTCCCTAGGCTATAAATAGCCACCCCCTACAACCACTAGCTGGTTGGCTGCTCCGAGAGAAACATACACTTGTCATTTGAGAGCATCCCATCATCCGAGGACTTTGAGTGAAAATCATCAAGTGAGGAAAACCCAAACCCAAACACCTACAAAGCCAAAGTGATTGAGCATCACTGAAGAGATTGATCCTACGTGGATCTGACGCTTGTTACCTTTGAAGATTGTGCATCTTCCAGACGGTTTGGCGTCATGGTCTAGAGCATCCAAGAGGAAATTGTGGATCGCCGAGTGACCGAGTCTGTGAAGGTTTGGAAGTCACCTGAAGACTTACCATGAGTGATTGGGCGAGGTCTATGTGACCTTAGCTCAAGGGGAATACGGTGAGGACTGAGTGTTCTGAGCTGCGTGTTCAGGACTGGGTGTCCAGGAGTGTGTGTCCTCAGGTTTAAATACCTAGCCGCGCTAACTAGATGTACAACTGTCACAACAGTTTGAACTGGTCTACCAAATCATTATCTTCACCAAGCTAACTGGTTCCATTTCCTCAACTCTTCCATTTCCTCATTTCTGTGTTGTGTGCTTGTTCATATCTGTTTGAAGACTTCGGCTGAAGACTTTCTCTATTTCCTCAGCTCAATTTCTTTAGTCTGTTTGTCTTCATCCTGTGTTATCCTGTGTTTACGCTTTCTGTACTCTGTGCTTGTTTTCTTTTCATCATGAAGACTATGCTCATGCTCTATTATGTTTACTTCTGAGTACTTATTCCGCTACAAGTAGTTCTTCACTCAGGAATTTCCTCACCCTGAAATTCCTTAGTGAAGAATTCATAAAAATCACTTATTCACCCCCCTCTAGTCGATATAACGCACTTTCAATCATCACTATAAAGCCTTGCAAGCAATGTGACTAATGAGTTAGTTGCGGGATGATGCATTACGAAACTAGTAAAGAGACTTGCCGGTAACGAGATTGACCTAGTGATATGTCTCCAACATATCTATAATTTTTGATTGTTCCATGCTATTATATTATTTGTTTTGGATGTTAATGGGCTTTATTTTACACTTTTATATTATTTTTGGGACTAACCTATTAGCTGGAGGCCCAACCCAAATTGCTGTTTTTTGCCTATTTTAGTGTTTCGCCGAAAAGGAATATCAAACGGAGTCCAAACAGAATGAAACCTTCGGGAGCGTTATTTTTGGAACAAACATGATCCAGGAGACTTGGAGTGGACTTCAAGAAACAATCGAGGAGGCCAAGAGGCAGGGGGCGCGCCCACCCCCCGGGCGCGCCCTCCACCCTCGTGGGCCCCTTGTTGCTCCACCAACCTACTTTTTCCTCCTATATATATCTACGTACCCCACAAACATCCTGGAGCACCACGAAAAGCTAATTCTACCACCGCAACCTTCTGTACCCAAGAGATCCCATCTTGGGGCCTTTTTCGGAGCTCCGCCGGAGGGGGCATTGATCACGGAGGGCCTCTACATCAACTCCATGGCCCCTCCGATGATGTGTGAGTAGTTTACTTCAGACCTTCGGGTCCATAGCTAGTAGCTAGATGGCTTCTTCGCTCTCTTTGGATCTCAATACAAAATTCTCCTTGATTCTCTTGGAGATCTATTCGATGTAATCTTCTTTTGCGGTTTGTTTGTCGAGATCCGATGAATTGTGGGTTTATGATCAAGTTTATCTATGAACAATATTTGAATCTTCTCTGAATTATTTTATATATGATTGGTTTATCTTTGCAAGTCTCTTCGAATTATCAGTTTGGTTTAGCCTACTAGATTGATCTTTCTTGCAATGGGAGAAGTGCTTAGCTTTGGGTTCAATCTTGCGGTGCTCGATCCCATTGACAGAAAGGGAAACGACACGTCTTGTATTGTTGCCATCGAGGATAAAAGATGGGGTTTATATCATATTGCATGAGTTTATCCCTCTACATCTTGTCATCTTGTTTAAGGCGTTACTCTGTTCTTATGAACTTAATACTCTAGATGCATGCTGGATAGCGGTCGATGTGTGGAGAAATAGTAGTAGATGTAGAATCGTTTCGGTCTACTTGTCACGGACGTGATGCCTATATACATGATCATGCCTAGATATTCTCATAATTATTCGCTTTTCTATCAATTGCTCGACAATAATTTTTTGACCCACCGTAATACTTATGCTATCTTGAGAGAAGCCACTAGTGAAACCTATGGCCCTCGGGTCTATTCTCCATCATACAAGTTTCCAATCTACTTTATTTTGCAATCTTTACTTTCAATATTTATCATAAAAATACCAAAAATATTTATCTTACTATTATCATCTATATCAGATCTCACTCTTGCAAGTGGCCGTGAAGGGATTGACAACCCCTTTATCGCGTTGGTTGCGAGGTTCTTATTTGTTTGTGTAGGACGAGGTGACTCACGCGTGGTCTCCTACTGGATTGATACTTTGGTTCTCAAAAACTAAGGGAAATACTTACGTTGCTTTATTGCATCACCCTTTCCTATTCAAGGGAAAACCAACGTAGTGCTCAAGAGGTAGAAACTAGGTATGAGGATACCGACGATCAAATCTCGGGCAAGTAACATACCGATGACAAAGGGAACAACGTATGTTGTTATGCGGTTCGACCGATAAAGATCTTCGTAGAATATGTAGGAGCCAATATGGGCATCCAGGTTCCGATATTGGTTATTGACCAGAGAGGTGTCTCGGTCATGTCTACATAGTTCTCGAACCCGTAGGGTCCGCACGCTTAAACATTCGTTGACGATATAGTATTATATGATTTATGTATGTTGGTGACCGAATGTTGTTCGGAGTCCTGGATGAGATCACGGACATGACGAGGAGCTCCAGAATGGTCCGGAGGTAAAGATTCATATATTGGATGATATGGTTAGGCCAAGGGGTCAGGCCCATGCGGCTATAGGCCGGTGCAAAAGATAGTTTTGCGGAGGTCAGAGGCCAAACGTCGGAGACCCTGGCGTCTGGCCCTGGGCCAGACGCCCAGGCCCATGGCATCCGGGCCACATGCCAAGGATTGTGGCATTTGGTCCTGGAGTCCGAGTGGGACTCTTGCCTTTCGGGCAAAACCGACTTTGAGGAGGCTTTTACTCCAAGGATCGACCTCAGGGCTCAACATATAAATAGAGCGGTAGGGCTAGCACCCAAGAGAGATCAAGAATCACCAAGCCGTTTGCCGACAACCCCGTCCTATCTAGTTTATCCTCTGTCATAGTTTCTGTAGTGCTTGGTGAAGCCCTGCGGAGATTGTTCTTCACCAACACCGTCTCCACGCCTTCGTGCTGCCGGAACTCATCTACTACTTCGACTGTCTTGCTGGATCAAGAAGGCGAGGACGTCATCGAGCTGAACGTGTGCTAAACGCGGAGGTGCCGTACATTCGGTAATTGATTGGGACGGATCGTGAAGGTGTACGACTACATCAACCGCATTGTCAAACGCTTCCGCTTTCGCCTATGAGGGTATGTAGACACACTCTCCCCTCTCGTTGCTCTGCATCTCCTAGATAGATCTTGCGTGAGCGTAGGATTGTTTTTGAAATTGCATGCTATGTTCCCAACAGTGGTATCAGAGCCAGGTCTATGCGTAGATGTTATATGCACAAGTAGAACACAAAGGAGTTGTGGGCGTGGGTATATACATATTGCTTGCCCTCACTAGTTGTTTCTTGATTCGGCAGTATTGTTGGATGAAGCGGCCCGAACCGACATTACATGACCGCATTCATGAGACTGGTTCTACCGACGTGCTTTGCACACGGGTGGCTGGCGGGTGTTAGTTTCTCCAACTTTAGCTGAATTGGATTCAATGAACAGGGTTCTTTCTGAAGATCAAAAAGCAATCACTATACCGCGTTATGGTTTTTGATGCGTAGGTAAGAACGGTTCTTGCTAAGCCCGTAGCAGCCATGTAAAATGATGTGCACATGACTATCATAGAAACGTCTACAAATATTACACGGAAAATTATTAACCAGGTACTTTTGTTCCTTTGGACATATTATTTAACTAACAGAAATATGATATTACACTCACGTTGCAATTTACTTGTACCCAGGAATAAAAGAATGGAAGAAGCTAGGAAATACTTTCTTTTAAAACCAGATGGAGTAATCCTTGCATGCATGTGTTCCATCATCCTTGCATGCATGCCCACCGAACCATCCCATCCATCACTGATGTCACGTGGAGTGCATAAGGAGCAAAGGACTTCTGATTTGAAACCATTAATCAATACCAGCGATGTGGGCCATGGGATTGTGGGCTGCGCCAAGTTTCCTCACGTGTCAGGGCCTGCAGCTTCGGCCTTTGTCCAACTCGTGGACAATTTCCTTCGATCAGCAGACCGGGTGGAACACGTCTACGTACTCGTCCGTGTCTGTACTCCTTCAATAAATAGCTAGTCTAGGTTAGGGTTTAGACTTGGGTTTTTTTAGAGAAGTTTAGCTATTGCTACTTTTATTTGTCTTCGCTCGTAGCGGCTAGTGCGACCGTCAAGACATCCTATCGGAACCCCATCTTGTGGGATTAATCCCATCTAGCATATTCCCAATTTTGAGATTGCTTGGCTATTATTTTCTTGCATGTTCTTCGATTTGCTTGCAGGAAAAATCCTTCATGGATAGGTCTATCGCGCCGTTGGCTCGGTCAATAACGCCGTGGAGTTGGTTCAGCGATTGCCGTGGATATCAGTCGTGTACGGTTCTTCCTGTACGGTTGGTAGCCGGATCGTGAGGGTCAAGTCCCACCCAAAATCATAGTTATCCTCTCTCATCGAAAGATCGGGTCCCAGTTCACATCAAGTGGTATCAGTTTTCAGCTTCATCGGTGAGAGATTTATAGTTTTATTAGATTAGATTGATTTTAGTCCTACAACCCACAAAAAGCCAAAAAAACTAGATTAGTTCATCAGCTGCACCTATCTTTTTAGCCTTTAGCAATTTTTGCATCTAGTATTTGTGTAGTTGAATTTTTGGTTGCATTCATCTAATACTAGTGCTGGTCTAGATTAGTCCGAGAGAAAATTATCTACTAGATCGATCTGGTTTTTGTCCACCCTAAAGAAATCCCTTCCACTCAGCAGAAAAAACACAACAAGATTGCACCGGATTGTTACTGTTTTGCCGATTCTTACGTGCAGTCTGAGTTCGCATCCTTCTCGTCCGCCATTTCCCTCACGTAGAAGTTTTTCTTTCTTTGCCGGCCGTACGCGTCTTGCACCTGTCTGCCGCGTATGCTGTCTTGCATCTACGCTTGACATCAGACACCAGCCCACCTGTGTCTGCTAGACCACGCCATTGTGTCTGTCATAGTGCGCTGCTACTCGATCACTGTTTGGAGTTATCTGGCCACATCGTTCCATCAATATCTGATCTCAAGTAGTACACGATCTTGTAGCTTTTGGTAGCACTTGAGTTTGTACGTTTTCTTTTCTCCTGTTCTCTTGATACGTGTGTATACACGTTGGTAACCAGCTTGGTCAAAGGAAAAATAAAGAGAAAAGTAAGAAAAAATAGATAGTGAAAAAATAGAAAAAACAGTGGAAAAAAAAACAGAGAAGGAACAGTAAGAAAAAAACCCAGAGAAGGCCAGTTAGCATCTTTTGTAATATCTCTTACTGTCCAGAACAATTACTTTGTTCATCTACGTGATATCCGCTGGACATTTTTTTTCTGCTTTAGGTTTCCATATACTGCCATTTATACCTCACTTATATCTAGCTATTTAGAGCATTCATATTTTCATCAGCTTCCACTCATTTGATTTAGTATCTGGGTTTAGATTGTTTTATCTCTTGCTAGTTGACTGCCAGCACTAGTTAGAAGTTTGAGCAATTATTCAACTTGCATTGCTTTTTGCTAAATTGTGCCACTGATATTGTGAGTTGAGAAACCTTTGCCAAGCTACACTTTTTCCTACCAATAAGTACAGGTCCCGACACTACTGATTCCTGGTTATCGCTCCATCCAATCTTCATCGGTCGTTTGAAGCCAACACCAACGCGTCGATCACCACCTGTTGCATTGGTAAGAACAAGTAAGAATTTGATACTAAGTTTGAGTGCGAGCAAATTTTGTCCACCACATCCTGTTAGTTGATAGGGATTATACATTGTTTTTTTCTATTTCGCTAACAATGGCATAGGATCAGCCCACACTTGAGGGTCTCACCGCGGATGTGAAAGTCACTAGCGAGCGTCTTGCCCAACTTGAGGGTGCTCAGATTGCGACCGAAGAAAGGCTCAAGGCCATAGAGGATGCACAGGGTGTTGCAAACACACAGCTAAAGGACATCTTGTCACGTCTTGACGAGTTGCGGACTGCACCCCCCATCAACAACAATGCTGATCCTCGCAACTCCACAGGTGGCGGTGCTATTTCGCGAGCTCGGCGTGTGCCCATGGGTCATCCACAACACCCAGCTACTGCCACTGATGCCGCCACCATAAACCAGCACCAACAAATTCCTCCCCGCGTCGAGCAACATGGGGACAACTATGAGGATTATTCTGGTGACACCGAAGACGACCAAATGGTCAATCACCACAATGACCGTGCTCATCAACAACTACGTTTCAACCGTCATGGTATGGCACGAGGTCAAACCAGGTATGATGTTAGAGATTATGAACACTCTAGTGCCAAAATCAAATTTACTATGCCTGCTTTCAATGGTAAATATAATCCAGATGTTTATCTTGACTGGGAACTTTCTGTTGAACAAAAATTTGCATGTCATGATATTCCTGAGAACCAAAGAGTTAGGGCAGCCACTAGTGAATTTACAAACTTTGCTTCCATGTGGTGGAGTGATTATTGTCGTATTAATGCAAATAATATACCTACTACTTGGGATGCTTTAAAACGAGCTGTGCAACAGCGTTATGTTCCTTCATATTATGCTCGTGATAAACTAAATGAATTGCAATGTTTAAAACAAGGTAGCAGCTATGTAGAGGATTATTATCAAGAATTGCAAACTGGCTTAGTGCGATGTGGATTAGTTGAAACCGACGATGCTATGATGGCTAGATTTTTAGGTGGTTTGAATCGTGATATTCAGGATATATTGGACTATAAGGAGTACAATTCTATTACTCGTTTGTTTCATTTTGCTTGTAAAGCTGAAAGGGAAGTACACGGACGACACAACATGGGATGAGGTAACTTTTCTATAGGTCGTCGCTCATCATGGACACCCTCTTCTACTGTTTCGTCCACTAACAATGGTACACACCCATCAAGTTCAAAATCAGCTCCACAATCATCCGAGGCTTCGAAAGCAATTTCTCTAGCACCCACCACTTCGTCTGGACGCACAAGGGACATGAAGTGTCATATATGCAAAGGTGGCGGGCACTTGATGAAGGACTTCCCAAATAAACGAACATTCATTGTGCGGGAAGACGGTGAGTACTCCTCTGCTAGTGATTTGGATGAAGATACACGCGCTATGCTTGCCACTAATAATGCAGGTGACATTAAGGAGCATGACACAGAGGAGATACATATTAATGCTGAGATGGCCGATCAGTACCCAAGTCTTGTAACCATGCGAGTACTTAGTGCCCAGGTGGGGCATACTGAGATGCCTCATTGCCATAATCTTTTTCAAACTAAGTTTGTTGTCAAGGGGCATTCAGTTCGTGTGATCATTGATGGTGGAAGCTGCAATAATTTGGCGAGTATAGAGATGGTTGAGAAACTTTGCCTCACCACTACGAGACACCCCCATCCATATTACATCCAATGGTTCAACGACTGTGGTAAGTTGAAGGTAATACGTCGTGTGCGAGTACAATTTACACTTGGTTCATATCGTGATTACATTGACTGTGATGTTGTACCTATGCAAGCTTGTTCTTTATTATTAGGTCGACCTTGGCAATATGATAATAGTGTTACTCATCATGGCAGAACAAATTCGTATACTCTTGTGTTTGAAGGAAAAACCATCAACTTTCTTCCTATGACCCTGATGAAATAGTAAATGATGAAAAAGCTAAATCAACGGATCATACTATGCACACTATGCTTGCTGTCAATTCTGAAATGTTTCCGTTGAGTGTCCCAACTTGTGATCTGGATATACAGTGTACCCATTTAGTTAGTTTGCATCCCCATAATTCATACATAGACTTTGTGTGGGATCAAACTTTTCATGATATTCCTAATGATGCTATAACAAATTTATTTCATCCTCATGAGCTTACGCCTTTGGAACGGCCTATATATGTTGCATGTATTTTTATTTGCTCTATGATGTGTTCCAGGTAAATGAAAGCCGAGGACGGCTTTGTTTTCAAGAAAGGGAGGATGATGTGCACATGACTATCATAGAAACGTCTACAAATATTACACGGAAAATTATTAACCAGGTACTTTCGTTCCTTTGGACATATTATTTAACTAACAGAAATATGATATTACACTTACGTTGCAATTTACTTGTACCCAGGAATAAAAGAATGGAAGAAGCTAGGAAATACTTTCTTTTAAAACCAGATGGAGTAATCCTTGCATGCATGCGTTCCATCATCCTTGCATGCATGCCCACCGAACCATCCCATCCATCACTGATGTCACGTGGAGTGCATAAGGAGCAAAGGACTTCTGATTTGAAACCATTAATCAATACCAGCAATGTGGGCCATGGGATTGTGGGCTGCGCCAAGTCTCCTCACGTGTCAGGGCCTGCAGCTTCGGCCTTTGTCCAACTCGTGGACAATTTCCTTCGATCAGCAGACCGAGTGGAACACGTCTACGTACTCGTCCGTGTCTGTACTCCTTCAATAAATAGCTAGTCTAGGTTAGGGTTTAGACTCGGGTTTTGTTTAGAGAAGTTTAGCTATTGCTACTTTTATTTGTCTTTGCTCGTAGCAGCTAGTGCGACCGTCAAGACATCCTATCGGAACCCCATCTTGTGAGATTAATCCCATCTAGCATATTCCCAATTTTGAGATTGCTTGGATATTATTTTCTTGCATGTTCTTCGATTTGCTTGCAGGAAAAATCCTTCGTGGATAGGTCGATCGCGCCGTTGGCTCGGTCGATAACGCCGTGGAGTTGGTTCAGCGATTGCCGTGGATATCAGTCGTGTACGGTTCTTCCTGTACGGTTGGTAGCCGGATCGTGAGGGTCAAGTCCCACCCAAAATCATAGTTATCCTCTCTCATCGAAAGATCGGGTCCCAGTTCACATCATAAAACTTGCAACAACAAACTAGAGGACGTCTAACTTGTTTTTGCAGGGCATGTGGTGATGTGATATGGTCAAGACGTGATGATATATAAATTGTTGTATGAGATGATCATGTTATGTAACAGTTATCGGCAACTGGCAGGAGCCATATGGATGTTGCTTTATTGTATGAAATACAATCGCCATGTAATTGCTTTAGTTTTTCTCTAAGCGGTAGCTATAGTCATAGAAGTAATAGTTGGCGAGACGACAGCGATGCTACGATGGAGATCAAGGTGTCAAGCCGGTGATGATGGTGATCATGACGGTGCTTTGGAGATGGAGATCAAAGGCACAAGATGATGATGGCCATATCATATCACTTATTTTGATTGCATGTGATGTTTATCCTTTATGCATCTTATTTTGCATAGTACGACGGTATCATTATATGATGATCGGGTGTGACACCATTGCGACGGTATCTCCCTATGTATGCACCATTGCGACGGTTCTTCGTGCTGAGACACCATATGATGATCGGGTGTGATAAGCTCTACGTTCACATACAACGGGTGCAAGCCAGTTTTACACATGTAGAATACTCGGGTTAAACTTGACGAGCCTAGCATATGCAGATATGGCCTCGGACCACTGAGACCGAAAGGTCGAGCGTGAATCATATAGTAGATACGATCAACATAGTGATGTTCACCATTGAAAACTACTCCATCTCACGTGATGATCGAACATGGTTTAGTTGACATGGATCATGTGATCATTTAGATGAATAGAGGGATGTCTATCTCACTGGGAGTTCTTAAGGAGTATGATTAATTGAACTTTAATTTATCATGAACTTAGTCTTGATAATTTTTGCATATCTATGTTGTAGATCAATAGCTCGCTATAGCCTCCCTGTTTTATTTTTTATATGTTCCTAGAGAAAACTAAGTTGAAAGATGATAGTAGCAATGATGCGGACTAGGTCCGTGATCTGAGGATTATCCTCATTACTGCACAGAAGAATTATGTCCTTGATGCACCGCTAGGTGACAGACCTATTGCAGGAGCAGATGCAGACGTTATGAATGTTTGGCAAAGCTTGGTATGATGACTACTTGACAGTTTAGTGCACCATGCTTTACGGCTTAGAACCGGTGTTGGGGAACGTAGTAATTTCAAAAAAATTCCTACACACATGGAAGATCATGGTGATGCATAGCAACGAGAGGGAAGAGTATCGTCCACGTACCCTCGTAGACCATAAGCGGAAGTGTTATGAGAACGCGGTTGATGTAGTCGTACGTCTTAACGATCCGACCGATCCAAGTACCGAACGTATGGCACCTCCGAGTTCGGCACACGTTCAACTCGATGACGTCCCATGAACTCTGCTCTAGCAGAGCTTCACGGAAGAGTTCCATCAGCACGACGACGTGATGACAGTGATGATGTTGCTACCGACACAGGGCTTCACCTAAGCACCACTACGATACGATCGAGGTGGATTATGGTGGAGGGAGGCACCACACATGGCTTGGAACAATCAACTTTTGTGTCCTAGGGTGCCCCTCCTCCCGTATATAAAGGAGTGGAGGCGGCGGAGTGCCGACCCTCTACCATGGCGCGCCCTGGGGAGTCCTACTCCCACCGGGAGTAGGATTCCCCCACCATGTAGTAGGAGTAGGAGAGAAGGAAAGGGAAAAGAGAAGAGAAGGCAGGAGGGGGCGCAACCCCTCCCCCTAGTCCAATTCGGACTAAGCCTTGGGGGGCGCAGCCTCCCCTCTCTCTCTTTCCCCTAAAGCCCAATAAGGCCCATGTAATCCCCGGCGAATTCCCATAACTCTCCGGTACTCTGAAAAATACCCGAATCACTCGGAACCTTTCCGATGCCCGAATATAGTTGTCCAATATATCGATCTTTAGGTCTCGACAATTTCAAGACGCCTCGTCATGTCCCTGATCTCATCCGGGACTCCAAACTACCTTCAATACATAAACTCATATTACCGATCGTCACCGAACGTTAAGCGTGCGGACCCTATGGGTTCGAGAACTATGTAGACATGACCGAGACACATCTCCAGTTAATAACTAATAGCGGAACCTGGATGCTCATATTGGCTCCTACATATTCTACGAAGATCTTTATCGGTCAAACCGCATAACAACATACGTTGTTCCCTTTGTCATCGATATGTAATGGCCCGAGATTCGATCATCGGTATCTCAATACCTAGCTCAATCTCATTACCGGCAAGTCTCTTTACTCGTTCCGTAATGCATCATCCCGCAACTAACTCATTAGTTGCATTGCTTGCAAGGCTTATAGTGATGTGCATTACCTAGAGGGCCCAGAGATACCTCTCCGACAATCGGAGTGACAAATCCTAATCTCGATCTATGCCAACTCAACAAGTACCATCGGAGACACCTGTAGAGCACCCTTATAATCACCCAGTTACATTGTGACGTTTGGTAGCACACAAAGTGTTCCTCCGATAATCGGGAGTTGCATTATCTCATAGTGATAGGAACATGTATAAGTCATGAAGAAAGCAATAGCAGTACACTAAAACGATCAAGTGCTAAGCTAACGGAATGGGTCAAGTCAATCACATCATTCTCCTAATGATGTGACCCGTTTATCAAATGACAACTCATGTCTATGGTTAGGAAACGTAACCATCTTTGACCAACAAGCTAGTCAAGTAGAGGCGTACTAGTGACATTCTGTTTGTCTATGTATTCACACATGTATTATGTTTCCGGTTAATACAATTCTAGCATGAATAATAAACATTTATCATGATATAAGGAAATAAATAATAACTTTATTATTGCCTCTAGGGCATATTTCCTTCAGTCTCCCACTTGCACTAGAGTCAATAATCTAGTTCACATCTTTATGTGATTAGTTCACATCTCCATGTGACTAATACCCAAAGGGTTTACTAGAGTCAATAATCTAGTTCACATCTCAATGTGATTAATACCCAAAGAGTGATCATGTTTTGCTTGTGAGAGAAGTTTAGTCTACGGGTCTGCAACATTCAGATCCGTATGTATTTCGCAAATTTCTATGTCTACAATGCTCTGCACGGAGCTACTCTAGCTAATTGCTCCCACTTTTAATATGTATCCAGATCGAGACTTAGAGTCATCTAGATCGATATAAAAAGCTTGCATCGACGTAAATTTTTATGACGAACTCTTTTATCACCTCCATAACCGAGGAATATTTCCTTAGTCCTCTAAGGATAATTTTGACCGTTGTCCAGTGATCTACTCCTAGATCACTATTGTATTCCCTTGTCAGAAAAATGCTAAGGTATACAATAGGACTGGTAAACATCATAGCATACTTTATAGAACCTATGACTGAGGCATAGGGAATGACTTTTCATTCTCTTTCTATTTTCTGCCGTGGTCGGGTTTTGAGTCTTTACTCAACTTCACACCTTGAAACACAGGCAAGAACTCCTTCTTTGACTGTTCCATTTTGAACTACTTCAAAATCTTGTTAAGGTATGTACTCATTGAAAAAACTTATCAAGCGTCTTGATCTATCTCTATAGATCTTGATGCTCAATATGTAAGTAGCTTCATCAAGGTCTTTCTTTGAAAAACTCTTTTCTAACACTCCTATGCTTTCCAGAAAATTCTTCATTATTTCTGATCAACAATATGTCATTCACATATACTTATCAGAAATGCTGTAGTGCTCCCACTCACTTTCTTGTAAATACAGGCTTCACCGCAAGTCTGAATAAAACCATATGCTTTGATCACTTTATCAAAGCATATATTCCCACTCCGAGATGCTTGCACCAGTTCATAGATGGATCGCTGGAGCTTGCTCACTTTGTTAGCACCTTTAGGATCGACAAAACCTTATGGTTGCATCATATACAACTCTTCTTTAAGAAATCCATTATGGAATACAGTTTTGACATCCATTTGCCAGATTTCATAAAATGCGGCAACTGCTAACATGATTCGAACAGACTTTTAAGCATTGATACGAGTGAGAAAATCTCATCGTAGTCAACACCTTGAACTTGTCAAAAACATTTTGCGACAATTCAAGCTTTGTAGATAGTAACACTACTATCAACGTCTGTCTTCCTCTTGAAGATCCATTTATTCTTAATGACTCACCGATCATCGGGCAAGTCAATCAAAGTCCACACTTTGTTCTCAAACATGGATCCCATCTCAGATTTCATGGCCTCAAGCCATTTCTCGGAATCTGGGCTCATCATCGCTTCCTCATAGTTCGTAGGTTCGTCATGGTCTAGTAACATGACTTCCAGAAAGGATTACCGTACCGCTCTGGTGTGGACCATACTCTGTTTGTCCTAGAGGTTCGGTAGTAACTTGATCTGAAGTTTCATGATCATCATCATTAGCTTCCTCACTAATTGGTGTAGAGATCACTAGAACTAATTTCTGTGATGAACTACTTTCCAATTCGGGAGAAGGTACAATTAACTCATCAAGTTCTACATTCCTCCCACTCACTTCTTTTGAGAGAAACTCCTTCTCTAGAAAGGATCCACTTTTAGCAACAAAGATCTTGCCTTTGGATATGTGATAGAAGGTGTACCCAACAGTTTCCTTTGGGTATTCTATGAAGACACATTTCTTTGATTTGGGTTTGAGCTTATCAGGTTGAAACTTTTTCACATAAGCATCGCAGCCCCAAACTTTAAGAAACGACAGCTTAGGTTTCTAGCCAAACCATAGTTCATATGGTGCCGTCTCAACGGATTTAGACGGTGCCCTATTTAACGTGAATGCAGCTATCTCTAATGCATAACTCCAACATGATATTGATAAATCGGTAAGTGACATCAAAGATCGCACCATATCTAATAAAGTACGGTTATGGCGTTCGGACACACCATTACGATGTGGTGTTCCAGGTGGCGTGAGTTGCGAAATTATTCTGCATTGTTTCAAATGAAGACAAAACTCGTAACTCAAATATTCTCCTCCATGATCAGATCACAAAAACTTTATTTTCTTGTTACGATGATTTTCCACTTCACTCTGAAATTCTTTGAACTTTTCATATGTTTCAGACTTATGTTTCATCAAGTAGATATACCCATATCTGCTCAAATCATCTATCAAGGTTAGAGAATAACGATACCCACCGTGAGCCTCAACACTCATCGGACCGCATACATCAGTATGTATTATTTCCTATAAGTCAGTTGCTCGCTCCATTGTTCCAAAGAACGGAGTCTTAGTCATCTTGCCCATGAGGCATGGTTCTCAAGCATCAAGTGATTCCAAAAACCCATCAACATGGAGTTTCTTCATGCGCTTTACACCAATATGACCTAAACGGCAGTGCCACAAATAAGTTGCACTATCATTATTAACATTGCATCTTTTGGCTTCAATATTATGAATATGTGTATCACTACGATCGAGATTCAGTAAACCATTTATATTGAGTGTATGACCATAGAAGGTTTTATTCATGTAAATAAAACAACAATTACTCTTTGACTTAAATGAATAACTGTATTGCAATAAACATGATCCAATCATATTCATGCTTAACGGAAACACCAAATAACATTTATTTTAGGTTCAACACTAATCCCGAAAGTATAAGGAGTGTGCGATGATGATCATATTAATTTTGGAACCACTTCCAACACACATCATCACTTCACCCTTAACTAGTCTCTGTTCATTTTGCAACTCCCGTTTGGAGTTACTAATCTTAGCAACTGAACTAGTATCAAATACTGAGGGGTTGCTATAAACACTAGTAAAGTACACATCAACAACATGTATATCAAATATACCTTTGTTCACTTAGCCATCCTTCTTATCCGCCAAATACTTGGGGTAGTTCTGCTTCCAGTGACCAGTCCCTTTGCAATAGAAGCATTTAGTCTCAGGCTTAGGTCTAGACTTGGGATTCTTCACTTGAGCAACAACTTGCTTGCCGTTCTTCTTGAAGTTCCCCTTCTTCCCTTTGCCCTTTTCTTGAAACTAGTGGTCTTTTCAACCATCAACACTTGATGCTTTTCTTGATTTCTACCTTTGTCGATTTCCGTATCACGAAGAGTGTGGGAATCATTTCCGTTATCCCTTGCATATTATGGTTCATCACAAAGTTCTAGTAACTTGGTGATAGTGACTAGAGAATTCTCTCAATCACTATCTTATTTGGAAGATTAACTCCCACTTGATTCAAGTGATTGTAGCACTCAGACATTCTGAGCACATGCTCACTAGTTGAGCTATTCTCCTCCATTTTGTAGGCAAAGTACTTGTTAAAGATCTCATACCTTTAGACATGTGCATGAGTCTGAAATACTAATTTCAACTCTTGGAACATCTTATATGCTCCGTGGCGTTCAAAACATTTTTTAAGTCCCGGTTCTAAGCCGTAAAGCATGGTGCACTAAACTATCAAGTAGTCATCATACCAAGCTTTGCCAAACGTTCATAACGTCTGCATATGCTCCTGCAATAGGTCCCTCACCTAGCGGTGCATCAAGGACATAATTATTCTGTGCAGCAATGAGGATAATCCTCACATCACGGATCCAATCCGCATCATTGCTACTAACATATTTCAACTTAGTTTTTCTCTAGGAACATATCAAAATAAACGGGGAGCTACATTGCGAGCTATTGATCTACAACATAGTTATGCAAATACTATCAGGACTAATTTCATGATAAACTAAAGTTCAATTAATCATATTACTTAAGAACTCCCACTTAGATAGACATCCCTCTAGTCATCTAAATGATCACATGATCCAAATCAACCAAACCATGTCCAATCATCACGTGAGAAGGAGTAATTTTCAATGGTGAACATCATTATGTTGATCATATCTACTATATGATTCATGCTCGACCTTTCGGTCTCCAGTGTTCCGAGGCCATATCTGCATATGCTAGGCTCGTCAAGTTTAACCTGAGTATTTCTTCGTGTGCAAAACTGGCCTGCACCCATTGTATGTGAACGTAGAGCTTATCACACTCGATCATCACATGGTGTCTCGGCACGAGGAACTTTGGCAATGGTGCATACTCAGGGAGAACACTTGTACCTTGAAATTTATAGTAAGGGATCATCTTATAAAGCTACCGCCAAACTAAGCAAAGTAAGATGTATAAAAGATAAACATCACATGAAATCAAAAATATGTGACATGATATGGCCATCATCATCTTGTGCCTTTGATCTCTCCAAAGTACTGCCATGATCTCCATTGTTACCGGCATGACACCATTGTCTCCATCATCTTGATCTTTTATCAACGTGTCATCACATGGTCATCTCGCCAACTATTACTCTTGCAACTATTGCTATCGCATAGCGATAAAGTAAAGCAATTGTTTGGCGCTTGCATCTTACGCAATAAAGAGACAACCATAAGGCTTCTGCCAGTTGGCGATAACTTCAACAAAACATGATCATCTCATACAACAACTTATATCTCATCACATCTTGACCATATCAAATCACAACATGCCCTACAAAAACAAGTTAGACGTCCTCTACTTTGTTGTTGCAAGTTTTACGTGGCTGCTACGGGCTGAGCAAGAACTGTTCTTATCTACGCATCAAAACCACAACGATATTTCGTCAAGTTAGTGCCGTTTTAACCTTCAACAAGGACCGAGCATAGTCACACTCGGTTCAGCTAAAGTTGGAAAACTGACACCCGCCAGCCACCTGTGTGCAAAGCACGTCGGTAGAACCAGTCTCGTGTAAGCGTACGCGTAATGTCAGTCCGGGCCGCTTCATCCAACAATACCGCCGAACCAAAGTATGACATGCTGGTAAGAAGTATGACTTGTATCGCCCACAACTCACTTGTGTTCTACTCGTGCATATAACATCTAGGCATAAACCTGGCTCGGATGCCACTGCTGGGGAACGTAGTAATTTCAAAAAAATTCCTATGCACGCACAAGATCATGGTGATGCATAGCAAAGAGAGGGAAGAGTATCGTCCATGTACCCTTGTAGACCATAAGCGAAAGCGTTATGAGAACGCGGTTGCTGTAGTCATACGTCTTCACGATCCGACCGATCCAAGTACTGAACGTACGGCACCTCTGAGTTCAGCACACGTTCAGCTCGATGACGTCCCACGAACTCCTATCCAGCAGAGCTTCACAGAAGAGTTCCGTCATCATGATGGCTTGATGATGATGATGATGTTGCTACCAACGCAGGGCTTCACCTAAGCACCGCTACAATATGATCGAGGTGGATTTTGGTGGAGGGAGGCACCGCACATGGCTTGGAACAATCAACTTGTGTGTCCTAGGGTGCCCCATTCCCCCGTATATAAAGGAGTGGAGGAGGGGGAGTGCCGGCCCTCTACTATGGCGCGCCTTGGGGAGTCCTACTCCCACCGGGAGTAGAATTCCCCCCTTCCATGTAGTAGGAGTAGGAGAGAAGGAAAGAGAAAAGAGAAGAGAAGGAAGGAGGGGGCGCAGCCCCTCCCCCTAGTCCAATTCGGACTAAGCCTTGGGGGGGGGGGGGCGCAGCCTCCCCTCTCTCTTTCCCCTAAAGCCCAATAAGGCCCATATAATCCCCGGCGAATTCCCGTAACTCTCCGGTACTCCGAAAATACCCTAATCACTCGGAGCCTTTCCGATGTCCGAATATAGTCGTCCAATATATCGATCTTTAGGTCTCGACCATTTCGAGACTCCTCATCATGTCCCTGATCTCATCCGGGACTCCAAACTACCTTCATTACATAAACTCATATTACCGATCATCACCGAACGTTAAGTGTGCGGACCCTACGGGTTCGAGAACTATGTAGACATGACCGAGACACGTCTGCGGTCAATAACCAATAGCGGAACCTGGATGCTCATATTGGCTCCTACATATTCTACGAAGATCTTTATAGGTCAAACCACATAACAACATACGTTGTTCCCTTTGTCATCGGTATGTTACTTGCCCGAGATTCGATCGTCGGTATCTCAATACCTAGCTCAATCTCGTTACCGACAAGTCTTTTTACTCGTTCCGTAATGCATCATCCCGCAACTAACTCATTAGTTGCATTGCTTGCAAGGCTTATAGTGATGTGCATTACCGAGAGGGCCCAGAGATCCCTCTCCGACAATCGGAGTGACAAATCCTAATCTCGATCTATGCCAACTCAACAAGTACCATCGGAGACACCTGTAGAGCACCCTTATAATCACCCAGTTACGTTGTGACGTTTGGTAGCACACAAAGTGTTCCTCCAGTAATCGGGAGTTGCATAATCTCATAGTGATAGGAACATGTATAAGTCATGAAGATAGCAATAGCAGTAAACTAAAACGATCAAGTGCTAAGCTAACGGAATGGGTCAAGTCAATCACATCATTCTCCTAATGACGTGATCCCATTTATCAAATGACAACTCATGTCTATGGTTAGGAAACATAACCATCTTTGACCAACGAGCTAGTCAACTAGAGGCATAATAGTGACATTCTGTTTGTCTATGTATTCACACATGTATTATGTTTCTGGTTAATACAATTCTAGCATGAATAATAAACATTTATCATGATATAAGGAAATAAATAATAACTTTATTATTGCCTCTAGGGCATATTTCCTTCTACCGGGACTTAAAAAACGTTTTGAACGCCACGGAGCATATAAGATGTTCCAAGAGTTGAAATTTGTATTTCAGACTCATGCCCGAGTCGAGAGGTATGAGACTTCTGACAAGTATTTTGCCTACAAGATGGAGGAGAATAGCTCAATCAGTGAGCATCTGCTCAGAATGTCTGAGTACTACAATCGCTTGAATCAAGTGGGAGTTAATCTTCCAGATAAGATAGTGATTGACAGAGTTCTCTAGTCACTATCATCGAGTTACTAGAACTTCATGGTGAACTATAATATGTAAGGGATGAAGAAAACGATTCCCGAGCTCTTCGCGATGCTGAAATCAGCGAAGGTAGAAACAATAAAAGCATCAAGTGCTGATGCTTGACAAGACCACTAGTTTCAAATAAAAGGGCAAGGGAAAGAAAGGGAACTTCAACAAGAATGGCAAGCAAGTTGCCACTCCCATGAAGAAGCCCAAAGCTAGACCCAAGCCTGAAACCGAGTGCTTCTACTGCAAAGGAAATGGTCACTGGAAGTGGAACTGCCCTAGATACTTGGCGGATAAGAAGGGTGGCAAAGTGAACAAAGGTATATTTGATATACATGTTATTGATGTGTACTTTACCAGTGTTTATAGCAAACCCTCGGTATTTGATACGGGTTCAGTTGCTAAGAGCAGTAACTCAAAACGGGAGTTGCAAAATAAACAAAGACTAGTTTAGGGTGAGGTGATGATGTGAGTTGGAAGTGATTCCAAGGTTGATAAGATCACCATCGCACACTCCCTTTACCTTCGGGATTAGTGTTGAACCTAAAATAAATGTTATTTGGTGTTTGCGTTGAGCATAAATATGATTGGATCATGTTTATTGCAATATGATTATTCATTTAAGTCAAAGAATAATTGTTGTTCTATTTACATGAATAAAACCTTCTATGGTCATACACTCAATATAAATGGTTTATTGAATCTCGATCATAGTGATACACATATTCATAATATTGAAGCCAAAAGATGCAAAGTTAATAATGATAGTGCAACTTATATGTGGCACTGCCATTTAGGTCATAATGGTGTAA
Source organism: Triticum dicoccoides (assembly GCF_002162155.2). Lineage (NCBI taxonomy): Eukaryota > Viridiplantae > Streptophyta > Magnoliopsida > Poales > Poaceae > Triticum > Triticum dicoccoides. The sequence goes on along the minus strand of NC_041384.1, from coordinate 347,484,491 downwards.
AGCGCATGAAGAAACTCCATGCTGATGGAATTTTGGAATCACTTGATTATGAATCACTTGATGCTTGCGAACCATGCCTCATGGGCAAGATGACTAAGACTCTGTTCTTCGGAACAATGGAGCAAGCAACAGACTTGTTGGAAATAATACATACTGATGTGTGCAGTCCAATGAGTGTTGAGGCTCGCGGCAGGTATCATTATTTTCTGACCTTCACAGATGATTTGAGCAGATATGGGTATATCTACTTGATGAAACATAAGTCTGAAACATTTGAAAAGTTCAAAGAATTTCAGAGTGAAGTGGAAAATCATCATAACAAGAAAATAAAGTTTCTATGATCTGATCACGGAAACAAATATTTGAGTTACGAGTTTGGTCTTCATTTGAAACAATGTGGAATAGTTCCGCAACTCACACCACCTGGAACACCACAATGTAATGGTGTGTCCGAACGCCATAACCGTACTTTATTAGATATGGTGCAATCTATGATGTCTCTTACCAAATTACCACTATTGTTTTGGGGTTATGCATTAGAGACAACTGCATTCACGTTAAATAGGGCACTGCCTAAAAATCCGTTGAGATGACACCGTATGAACTGTGGTTTAGCAAGAAACCTAAGCTGTCGTTTCTTAAAGTTTGGGGTTGCGATGCTTATGTGAAAAAGTTCCAAACTGATAGGCTCAAACCCAAATCGAAGAAGTGTGTCTTCATAGGATACCCAAAAGAAACTATTGGGTACACCTTCTATCACAGATCCGAAGGCAAGATCTTTGTTGCTAAGAGTGGATCCTTTCTAGAGAAGGAGTTTCTCTCAAAAGAAGTGAGTGGGAGGAAAGTAGAACTTGATGAGGTAATTGTACCTGCTCCCGTATTGTAAAGTAGTTCATCAAAGAAATCAGTTCCGATGATTCCTAGACCAATTAGTGAGGAAGCTAATGATGATGATCATGAAAACTTCTGATCAAGTTACTACCAAACCTCATAGGTCAACCAGAGTAGGATCCGCACCAGAGTGGTACGGTAATCATGTTCTGGAGGTCATGTTACTTGACCATGACGAACCTACGAACTATGAGGAAGCGATGAGGAGCCCAGATTCTGCGAAATGGCTTAAGGCCATGAAATCTGAGAAGAGATCCATGTATGAGAACAAAGTATGAACTTTGATTGACTTGCCCGATGATCGGTGAGCCATTCAGAATAAATGGATCTTCAAGAGGAAGATAGTATTGTTACTATCTACAAAGCTCGAATTGTCGCAAAAGGATTTCGACAAGTTCAAGGTGTTGACTACGATGAGGTTTTCCCACTCGTAATGATGCTTAAAAGTCTATCTGAATCATGTTAGCAGTTGCCGCATTTTATGAAATCTGGCAAATGGGTATCAAAACTACATTCCTTAATGGATTAATTAAATAAGAGTTGTATATGATGCAACCAGAAGGTTTTGTCAATCCTAAAGATGCTAACAAAGTGTGCAAGCTCCAGTGATCCATCTATGGACTGGTGCAAGCATCTTAGAGTTGGAATATACGCTTTGATGAGTTGATCAAAGCATATAGTTTTATACAGACTTGCAGTGAAGCATGTATTTACAAGAAAGTGAGTGGGAGCACTACAACCTTTCTGATGAGTATATGTGAATAACATATTGTTGATCGGAAATGATGTAGAATTTTCTGGAAAGCATAATTTTCAAAGGAAGACCTCGGTGAAGCTGCTTACATATGAAGCATCAAGATCTATAGATATAGATCAAGACGCTTGATAAGTTCTTTCAATGAGTACATACATTGACAAGTTTTTTGAAGTAGTTCATAATGGAACAGTAAAAAAAGGAGTTCTTGCCTGATTTGTAAGGTATGAAGTTGAGTAAGACTGAAAACCCGACCACGGCAGAAGATAGAGAGAGAATGAAAGTCATTCCCTATGCCTCAGCCATAGGTTCTATAAAGTATGCCATGCTGTGTTGTGTACCTTGCCATGAGTTAGGTAAGGGGGTATGATAGTGATACATGAGTGGATCACTGGATAGCGGTCAAAGTTATCCTTAGTTGCCTAAGAGGACTAAGGAAATATTTCTCGGTTATGGAGGTGATAAAGAGTTCGTCGTAAAGAGTTACGTCGATACAAGCTTTTACACCAATCCGGATGACTCCAGGTCTCAATCTGGATACATATTGAAAGTGGGAGCAATTAGCTAGAGTAGCTCCATGAGCATTGTAGACATAGAATGTTTGCAAAATACATACGGCTCTGAATGTAACAAAACCGTTGACTATACTTCTCTCACAAGCAAAACATGATTAGACCTTAGTACTCTTTGGGTGTTAATCACATAGCAATGTGAACTAGATTATTGACTCTAGTAAAACCCTTTGGGTATTAGTCACATGGCGATGTGAACTAATCACATGGTGATATGAACTATTGGTGTTAAATCACATGGCGATGTGAACTAGATTATTGACTCTAGTGCAAGTGGGAGACTAAAGGAAATATGCCCTAGAGGCAATAATAAAGTTTTTATTTATATTTCCTTATATCATGATAAACGTTTATTATTCATGCTAGAATTGTATTAACCGGAAACTTGATACATGTGTGAATACATAGACAAAACAAAGTGTCCCTAGTATGCCTCTACTAGACTAGCTCGTTAATAAAAGATGGTTAAGTTTCCTGACCATAGACATGTGTTGTCATTTGATGAACGGGATCACATCATTAGGAGAATGATGTGATGGACAAGACCCATCCGTTAGCTTAGCATAATGATCGTTTAGTTTATTGCTATTGCTTTCTTCATGACTTATACATGTTCCTATGACTATGAGATTATGCAACTCCCGAATACCGGATGAACACTTAGTGTGCTATCAAACGTCACAACGTAATTGGGTGATTATAAAGATGCTCTACAGGTGTCTCCGATGGTGTTTGTTGAGTTGGATTAGGATTTGTCACTCCATGTAGCAGAGAGATATCTCTGGGCCCTCTCGGTAATGATCATCACTATAAAGCCTTGCAAGCAATGTGACTAATGAGTTAGTTGCGGGATGATGCATTACGGAACGAGTAAAGAGACTTGCTGGTAACGAGATTGAACTAGTGATACGTCTCCAACGTATCTATAATTTTTGATTGTTCCATGCTATTATATTATCTGTTTTGGATGTTAATGGGCTTTATTTTACACTTTTATATTATTTTTGGGACTAACCTATTAACCAGAGGCCCAGCCCAAATTGCTATTTTTTTTGCCTATTTTAGTGTTTCACCGAAAAGGAATATCAAACGGAGTCCAAATGGAATGAAACCTTCGGGAATGTTATTTTTGGAACAAACGTGATCCAGGAGACTTGGAGTGGACGTCAAGAAACAATCGAGGAGGCCACGAGGCGGGGGGGGGGTGCACCCACCCCCCTAGGCACGCCCTCCAGCCTCGTGGGCCCCTCATTGCTCCACCGACCTACTTCTTCCTCCTATATATATCTACGTACCCTGAGAACATTCAAGAGCACCACGAGAACCTAATTCCACCGCCGCAACCTTCTGTACGCAAGAGATCCCATCTTGGGGCCTTTTTCGGAGCTCCGTCGGAGGGGGCATTGATCACGGAGGGCCTCTACATCAAATCCATGGCCTCTCCGGTGATGTGTGAGTAGTTTACTTCAGACCTTCGGGTCCATAGCTAGTAGCTAGATGGCTTCTTATCTCTCTTCGGATCTCAATACAAAGTTCTCCTTGATTCTCTTGGAGATCTATTCGATGTAATCTTCTTTTGCGGTGTGTTTGTCGAGATCAGAAGAATTGTGGGTTTATGTTCAAGTCTATCTATGAACGTTAAAACATGACTGGGTGATTATAAAGATGCTCTATAGGTGTCTCCGGTGGTGTTTGTTGAGTTGGCATAGATCGAGATTAGGATTTGTCACTCCGTGTATCGGAGAGGTATCTCGGGGCCCTCTCGGTAATGACCATCACTATAAAGCCTTGCAAGCAATGTGACTAATGAGTTAGTTGCGGGTGTCGGTGTAAATACCGGCAGATCTCGGGTAGAGGGTCCCGAACTGTGCGTCTAAGGTCGATGGTAGCAGGAGACAGGGGACACAATGTTTACCCAGGTTTAGGCCCTCTCTATGGAGGTAATACCCTACTTCCTTCTTGATTGATCTTGATGAATATGAGTATTACAAGAGTTGATCTACCACGAGATCGTAATGGCTAAACCCTAGAAGTCTAGCCTGTATGACTATGATTATGATTATTCTCTATGGACTTAGCCCTCCAGTTTATATAGGCACCGGAGCGATCTAGGGTTACACAAAGTCGGTTACAGAAAAGGGAAATCTTCATATTTGGTCTCCAAGCTTGCCTTCCACGCTAAGGAGAGCCCCATCCGGACACGGGTAGAGTCTTCGGTCTTTGTATCTTCACAGCCCAACAGTCCGGCCCCTGGCTGACAGGCCGGACGCCCGAGGACCCCTTAGTCCAGGACTCCCTCAGTAGCCTCCGAACCAGACTTCAATGACAAGGTGTCGGGCGCATAGATTGTCTCCAGCATTGCAAGGCGGGTTCTTCCTCCGATGACTTCAAAGTGATGTACTCGACCTCCCATTTAATGTCGTACCCCTCAACTTCTGTCTATCAACAACTTCAATTTCCACGTGTTGAGCGAAGGCGAGAGGTCAGGGCATTTTTATGCATAACACCCCAGCCATGCAAGGAGGAGTGTCTATTTAAAGAGATCGGATCTCAGATCCATTCAGCACCACACGGAAAAATCCTTTGAGCACGCTAGGAAAGTCTGCTCCAATATGGCTGACGCTCCTAGCTCTTCATCCCGCCCCCGTGATCCCGAAAAAGGCGAATGGGAGAGGTGTTCCGTATCCCATAGTCAGCCGGTGAAGCTGCAAACACAGGGATTCCTTCCCCCCGCAGACCTAGTCCCTGTTCGAGCTGGATTGACCTCCTTCAATGGCAGGGTTCAGGCTGAAAATTTCCCCAATCCATCTAGGGGGAACAAGTGTGCTTCGTCTCTTATCTGCTAAGAGGTGTCGGGTTTCCAATTCACCCGTCCCTCCGAGGGCTTCTGCAGTAATACAGCCTCCAACTTGCTACCTCTTGAGCACTACCTTGGTTTTCCCTTGAAGAGGAAAGGGTGATGCAGCAAAGCAGCGTAAGTATTTCCCTCAGTTTTTGAGAAGCAAGGTATCAATACAGTAGGAGACCACGGGCGAGTCACCTCGTACCTACACAAACAAATAAGAACCTCACAACCAACGCGATAAAGGGGTTGTCAATCCCTTCACGGCCACTTGCAAGAGTGAGATCTAATAGAGATAATAATAATAAGATAAATAATTTTGGTATTTTTATGATGTAGATTGAAAGTAAAGATTGCAAAATAAAATAGATGGGAAACTTGTATGATGGAAAATCGACCTGGGGGCCATAGGTTTCACTAGTGGCTTCTCTCAAGATAGCATAAGTATTACGGTGGGTGAACAAATTACTTTCGATCAATTGATAGAAAAGCGAATAATTATGAGAATATCTAGGCATGATCATATATATAGGCATCACGTCCGTGACAAGTAGACCGACTCCTGCCTGCATCTACTACTATTACTCCACACATCGACTGCTATCCAGCATGCATCTAGAGTATTAAGTTCATAAGAACAGAGTAACGCCTTAAGCAAGATGACATGATGTAGAGGGATAAACTCATGCAATATTATATAAACCCCATCTTTTTATCCTCGACGGCAACAATACAATACATGTCGTTTCCCTTTCTGTCACTGGGATCGAGCACCGCAAGATTGAACCCAAAGCTAAGCACTTCTCCCATTGCAAGAAAGATCAATCTAGTAGGCCAAACCAAACTGATAATTCGAAGAGACTTGCAAAGATAAACCAATCATACATAAAAGAATTCAGAGAAGATTCAAATATTGTTCATAGATAAATTGATCATAAACCCACAATTCATCGGATCTGGACAAACAAACCACAAAAGAAGATTACATCGAATAGATCTCCAAGAGAATCGAGGAGAACTTTGTATTGAGATCCAAAGAGAGAGAAGAAGCCATCTAGCTACTAGCTATGGACCCGAAGGTCTGAAGTAAACTACTCACACATCATTGGAGGGGCCATGGAGTTGATGTAGAGGCCCTCCGTGATCAATGCCCCCTCCGGCGGAGCTCCGGGAAAGGCCCCAAGATGGGATCTCTTGGGTACAGAAGGTTGAGGCGGTGGAATTTGGTTTTCGTGGTGCTCCTGGATGTTTGCGGGGTACGTAGATATATATAGGAGGAAGAAGTAGGTCGGTGGAGTAACGAGGGGCCCACGAGGGTGGAGGGCGCGCCCAGGGGGGTAGGCGCGCCCCCTTCCTCGTGGCCTCCTCGATTGTTTCTTGATGTCTACTCCAAGTCCCCCGGATCACGTTTGTTCCAAAAATCACGCTCCCGAAGGTTTCATTCCATTTGGACTCCATTTGATAATCATTTTCTACGAAACACTGAAATAGGCAAAAAACATCAATTTGGGCTGGGCCTCCGGTTAATAGGTTAGTCCCAAAAATAATATAAAAGTGTAAAATAAAGCCCATTAACATCCAAAACAGAATATATAATAGCATGGAACAATCAAAAATTATAGATACATTGGAGATGTACTTAACTCCTACCTCCATCCTACATATCGCGGGCTACGTTGCTCTTTGTGAGCTGTTCTTGGGTTGTGAGGCCCACTTTGAATTGTGGAGAAAGTTATTTTGTCTTGTCCCGTGCAACCACGGGGGGTCAGTATTTGAAGTGGGCGGAGCCGAAATATGGCGCATCGGTGAGACCGGATATTTGTCCGGCACACCAAGGAAGGCATCCGAAGAATGGCCCTCTGAATGGTTCTATATCGAGGACGTCGCACTTCCAGACCCAGTTCGGAGGGGTATTCTTGAGTTCACAAGCTCTCCTTTGAAGAAACACCACAACTGGCGCCCTCGGAGCCTCAAGGAGGAAGATAGTGCGGAAGTTCGTCAACTCATGAGCAAGATAAGGACGCTCGCTCAATCTGGATTATCAATAGTCAAAGTAATGGCGAATTCCATAGTACAGGGGGGTTCAACCACTTCAATACAGAGGTCTCCCCAAGTGGCACTACAATGGGGAAGATGACACCTCCCGCTGCGGCCGGAAGGGTCCGGATACCCCCCGCCGCTTTGGCCAAAATATTGGCTGAACTGTTCAAAGGGGAGGAAGAGAAATTTCTGCGTATCAAACACAAAGACGGATTTTCCATGTACAATCCTCCTAGGTGGGTAAGCCCCAACTCCTCCGTCCTTACTTACTCCACTCCCTGAGGTACTTTCAATGAGTGTTAATCCGTCCATTTATGACAGCAATGGCGAAAGATTTTGGAAGGGCTTCACAGCCCCACCCCGCAGCCCGAGGGCCACAATCGGGACCTTGACCCCGGATTTGAAGAGGATCTGGATATATTTGTGGTTCTCGAGGACGGGGTGTTTTACTAGGCGAGCTATGATGGCATAGAAGTGGCTATCACCGCAGATTATCCCGGTGTTCTCCCTACTTCACACGTAAGTAATCATGAGACATCTCATCCAAAAGAGTTCTATTATTTCGCCTCACCCACTGCACTGTCCTGTGCTTAAAAGGGGAGGCGTTCGGCGCGCCATGCTGCCCCAGGGTCATCTCCAAAGAGAGCGGCCCCTACGCCGTGCAAGCCTTCGAAGAGGAAGGCAAACGAAGACACGACCGAGCCTTCATCAAAGAGGTATGGATTTGCAAATATGCACCTTGGCAGTCACATCCAGCTGTGACCTTTCTGTTTGTCCTGTATTGGGAAAAGAGTGTGCCGGACTATGTCCGGGGGTCCGGCCAGTCATAGTTCCCGCAGCCAAGATCCAGATCCTGCCGTAAAGACGAGGGCTGATACTGGGGTAACACCTGATTGTCCTCCAGCCAAGGATTCATATGATGTATCCATCACCAACTCGAAAGTGGAGAGTGCCATGAATCATCGGCGTCGAAGGGCCGTTTTACAAGACCCCGGCTTTTCAGAAGATTCGTTTAACGCCTTTAGCTCAGTTGACGCATAGATCCGAGCTGCTCGAGATGGGCTTAACAGAGCCACAAAGCAGCATTTAAAAGATGTGCGGGTAAGTTTACTTTGTCCGCATATGATAACCATATGCCAGTAGCCCTCGAGACTTGAAGCAGTTGGTACAACTGATTTAAGTATCGTTGTATAAGCAAGTTCTTACGGAGAAGAACGACCTGCTAGCCCAAGAGCTAGAAAAGTGTCAGACACAGCTAACTGCTGCCAATGCCGAACTGGAGAAATCCAAGAAGGCATCTCCTGGTAATGTTCCCCTCCATCAAGGAAACATAATGGTATACCCATAATGCTAAGACAGTTGTTCACCTCTTATTAGGATCACTAGATCAATTGCAAGAACAACTGAAAGCTGCTCAAGGTGGAGAACGAGAAGCCAAAAAACTGCTAGCCACGGGCGAGCGTGTGCTAACAAAAGTCGTGATGGAGAAAAACAAGCTCCAGGATTGGAATACCCGACTGGGTGAGGAACTAAAAGGTATACGTGCCCAACTGGTTGACTCCGTAAAGGAGAATAAAAGGCTGTGAGGCGGCATATTCAGTATGTGGTTGAACATACCTTCAAGTAACTCGGAGGTGGAGGGGACCGACCGAATTATTGTCTGCAGGTATGCTGACCAGTCGTCCCGAAGAGATGTTCGGATTCTCGGGCGATCTGCTACAAGAGCTGTCGCAAGTGCACGAGCAGGCTTGTAGGCGATGCGAAGTGTTGCCAAGGCCTTATGGACATCCGCCTCCCCTCCAGGGAAGATGGAGGAGCTTATACAACTGTTCAAGGGAGCGCGGTGGTGCTTTCGATTGTGGAAGATATAGGCCTACCAGGAAGGTGCACGGGAAGCCTGAGCCATGGTGAAAATGCGGTATACCAAGCTTGATCCGAATCATATGGCTTGGGTCAGACCTCTAGGGTCAGATGGAAAAGAAGTTCCCGTTAATTTGGTATATGACCAAGTAGAAATAGCTGCCAAGTATTCCCAGCAGGATTGTAAGTTAGACAGCCTGCTGGACGGTATAGAGGAGGAAATTTTTGAGTCCAAATGACTATGTACCTTCCTTGGCGTATGTAACTCTAGCTGAATTGTAAAACGATTGTCATGGCAGACCTTTTCGCTTCGACCTCTGGACTCGAACGTGCGGAGTGTTTCTGAATACCTGAGCGGTAGAATAGACCGGGGTATGCGTGGAAACAAGCCGTAGGGGTCATAGTTGCTTGAAAAGACAAGTTGTATCTGACTAGTTATGTTATATTAAATTATGATTGTAAGAAACATCTTTCAGAGAGAATAGTTCCGTTAAGGGTTCCTTTCCCTGGGTGTGCTTGCGTGTAATGTACATGTCCGAACTGTGATTTAAAAATCGCAATATATGTAACTTCTGGGGGTTCACAATGGAGTGAATGCAGAAACATCTTTAATTCATTGACCGAATATTCCCTTAAGAACGCTAGCTTTCGGCTTCACCTAGTCTGAGGTACACATCTGGATGACCCAACAGTAACAATCGCAGAGGTGCTCCCTTTATTCCCTAGCCGAATTAACGGGAATGTAGGGCATAAGAACAGGAGACAGGCAACCCAGCTTGGCCAAAACTTAAGTCATATTGATGCATATAATGGCAAAGAAAAGGTACATATGGAAAAACGCATATGTGATGAGCTTGATGCTCGGAAAATAGCAAGCTTCTGTCCAAGAAGCCTCCAAGTATAATGGACGTACATATTTGAAGATGTATGCGTCAGGGGTGCATGGTCTAGCCGCACGAAAGCTTTAAGGCTAAAGAGAAAAAACAAAAAGAGAGAAAAAATAATGAAAACAACAGGGGGAAGGAGACGAACACAGAGTTCGGCGCTAGGCATAGAATCGTCGGAGTCTGGTTGCGTTCCAGGAGTTCGGCTCTAAGCGATTGTCTGACACATCGCGCAGGCGGTATGCTCCTCTGGTGAGAACTTTGTCAATGATGAAGGGACCCTCCCACTTGGGCTTGAGTTTGTCCTTTTTCGTCTCCGACAGGCGTAGAACGAGTTCGCCAACATTGTAAGTCTTGGCCCGCACTTCTCTGCTTTAATACCCGCGAGCCTGCTTTTGATAAAATGGGAATGGGCTATTGCAACATCGCGCTCTTCCTCCAGAGCATCTAAGCTGTCTTGTGGATCAAGCTCGGCCTCTCTCTCTTCATACACGCGCACTCGAGGTGAGTCATGAATAATGTCGCGGGGTAACACTGCCTCTGCGCCGTACACCATGAAGAAAGGTGTATATCTGGTAGTACAATTGGGCATGGTCCACATCCCCCAGAGTACGGAGTCGAGCTCCTCAACCCAGTGCTTGTCTGATTCTTTCCAAGACCGCACTAGTCTAGGCTTGATGCCGCTCATAATAAGACCATTGGCTCATTCGACTTGACTGTTTGTTTGCGGATGATAGATAGAGGCGTAATCGAGTTTGATGCCCAGATTAGCGCACCAGGTTTTCACCTCATCGACTATGAAATTGGAGCTGTTATCGGTGATGATGCTGTGTGGAACACCATAACAATGTACAACACTGGATATGAATTCTATCACCGGTCCAGACTCGGCCGTTTTAACTGGTTTGGCCTCTATCCACTTGGTGAATTTATCCACCATTACCAGCAGACACTTTTTCTTATGGCTTCCTATTTTAAGGGGTCCTACCATATCGATCCCCCAGACCGCGAAAGGCCAAGTGATGGGGATTGTTTGTAAGGCGGTGGGCGGCATATGGCTTTGGTTGGCGAAGAGTTGGCATCCGACGCAACATTGGACAAGGTCCTGTGCATCTGCTCAGGCCGCCGACCAATAAAAACCTGTATGGAAGGCCTTGCTAACAAGGGCCCGAGCTGCGGCGTGGTGCCCGCTGAGATCGGCATGAATTTCAGCCTGGAGCCGCCACCCCTCTTCCTCGGAGATACATCTTTGAAGGACTCCGGCAGCGCTTTTCTTGTAGAGCTCTCCTTCGTGAACCTTATAGGCCTTCAAACATCAGACAATGCGGCGGGCCTCATTCTGATCCTCAGGGAGTTCCTTCCTATAAAGGTAGGCCAAGAAGGGTTCGGTCCATGGGGCAATGACTGCCATAATGAGATGGGTCGACGGTGTTATTTCGGTGGCTAAGCCCCCGATGACATCGATGTGTTCGGAATTTGGGGTTGTGTTCGGATCCGGACTGGTGTTGTGATGTCTACTACACAATCTTCTTCTTGTAGATGTTGTTGGGCCTCCAAGTGCAGAGGTTTGTAAAACAGTAGCAAATTTCCCTCAAGTGGATGACCTAAGGTTTATCAATCCATGGGAGACGTAGGATGAATATGCTCTATCTCAAACAACCCTGCAACCAAATAACAAAGAGTCTCTTGTGTCCCCAACACACCCAATACAATGGTAAATTGTATAGGTGCACTAGTTTGGTGAAGAGATGGTGATACAAGTGCAATATGGATAGTAGATAAAGGTTTTTGTAATCTGAAAATATAAAAACAACAAGGTACCAAGTGGTAAAAGTGAGCGTAAATGGTATTGCAATGCTAGGAAACAAGGCCTAGGGTTCATACTTTCACTAGTGCAAGTCCTCTCAACAATAATAACATAATTGGATCATATAACTATCCCTCAACTTGCAACAAAGAGTCACTCCAAAGTCACTAATAGCGGAGAACAAACGAAGAGATTATTGTAGGGTACGAAACCACCTCAAAGTTATTCTTTCTAATCAATCCATTCGGCTATTCCTATAAGTGTCACAAACAGCCCTAGAGTTCGTAGTAAAATAACACCTTAAGACGCAAATCAACCAAAACCCTAATGTCACCTAAATACTCCAATGTCACCTGAAGTATCCATGGGTATGATTATACGATGTGCATGACACAATCTCATATTCATCTATTCAAACCAACACAAAGTACTTCAAAGAGTGCCCCAAAGTTTCTACCGGAGAGTCAAGACGAAAACGTGTGCCAACCCCTATGCATAAGTTCACAAGGTCACAGAACTCGCAAGTTGATCACCAAAACAGACATCAAGTGGATCACGTGATATCCCATTGTCACCATAGATAAGCACATGCAAGACATACATCAAGTGTTCTCAAATCCTTAAAGACTCAGTCCGATAAGATAACTTCAAAGGGAAAACTCAATTCATCACAAGAGAGTAGAGGGCGAGAAACATCATAAGATCCAACTATAATAGCAAAGCTCGCGATACATCAAGATCGTACCACCTCAAGAACACGAGAGAGAGAGAGAGATCAAACACATAGCTACTGGTACATACCCTCAGCCCCGAGGGTGAACTACTCCCTCCTCGTCATGGAGAGCGCCGGGATGATGAAGATGGCCACCGGAGAGGGATTCCCCCCTCCGGCAGGGTGCCAGAATGGGTCAAGATTGGTTTTCGGTGGCTACGGAGGCTTCTGGCGGCGGAACTCCCGATCCATTCCGCTTCCCGATGTTTTTAGGGTATATGGACATATATAGGCGAAAGAAGTCGGTCAAGGGAGCCACGAGGGGCCCATGAGGGTGGTTGGCGCGCCCAGGGGGGCAGGCGCACCTCCTTGTCTCGTGGGCACCTCGAAGCTTCCCTGACATCTACTCCAAGTCTCCTGGATTGCTTCCGTTCCAAAAATAACTCTCCCGAAGGTTTCATTCCGTTTAGACTCCATTTGATATTCCTTTTCTTCGAAACACTGAAATAGGCAAGAAAACAACAATTTGGGCCGGGCATCCGCTTAATAGGTTAGTCCCAAAAATAATATAAAAGTGTATAAAAAGCCCATAAACATCCAAAATAGATAATATAATAGCATGGACCAATCAAAAATTATAGATACGCTGGAGACGTATCAGCATCCCCAAGCTTAATTCTTGCTCGTCCTCGAGTAGGTAAATGATAAAAATAGAATTTTTGATGTGGAATGCTTTCTAGAATATTCTTCAATGTATTTCTCTCTATTGTGGCATGAATGTTCAGATCCGCAAGATTCAAGATAAAAGTTTATTGTTGACATAAAAATAGTAATACTCCAAGTATGCTAATCAAGCAATTATGTCTTATCAAAATACCATAGCCAAAGAAAACTTATCCCTACAAAGTCATATAGTTTGGCCATGCTTCATTTTCGTCACACAAAATGCTCTCATCATGCACAACCCCGATGTCAAGCCAAGCAATTGTTTCATACTTAGCCTTTTCAAACTCTTTCAACTTTTACGCAATATATGAGTGCGAGCCATGGACATAACACTATGGGTGGAATAGAATATGATGATTGAGGTTGTGTGAGAAGAAAAAAGGGAGAAAGTCTCACATTGACGCGGATAATCAATGGGTTATGTAGATGCCCACCAATTGATGTCAATGCAAGGAGTAGGGATTGCCATGCAACGGATGCACTAGAGCTATAAATATATGAGAGCTCATCAAAGAAACTAAGTGGGTGTGCATCCAACTTGCTTGCTCACGAAGACCTAGGGCATTTGAGGAAACCCATCATTGGAATATACAAGCCAAGTTCTATAATAAAAAAATTCCCACTAGTATATGAAAGTGACAAAATAAAAGACTCTCTATCATGAAGATCATGGTGCTACTTTGAAGCACAAGTGTGGAAAAAGGATAGTAACATTGTCCCTTCTCTCTTTTTCTCTCTTTTATTTATTATTATTTTCTTTTTTTATTTGGGCCTTTTTTTCTTTTGGCCTCTTTTCTTTTTTTTTCGTCTGGAGTCTCATCCCGACTTGTGGGGGAATCATAGTCTCCATCATCCTTTCCTCACATGGGACAATGCTCTAATGATGATCATCACACTTCTATTTTCTTACAACTCAAGAATTACAACTCGATACTTAGAACAAAATATGACTCTATGTGAATGCCTCCGGTGGTGTACCGGGATTGTGATGAATCAAGAGTGACATGTATGAAAAAAATTATGAACGGTGGCTTTGCCACAAATACGATGTCAACTACATGATCATGCAAAGCAATATGACAATGATGATGCGTGTCATAATAGATGGAACGGTGGAAAGTTGCATGGCAATATATCTTGGAATGGCTATGGAAATGTCATAATATGTAGGTCTGGTGGCTGTTTTGAGGAAGATATAAGGAGTCTTATGTGTGATAGAGCGTATCATATCATGGGGTTTGCATGCACCGACGAAGTTTGCACCAACTCTCAAGGTGAGAAAGGGCAATGCACGGTACCGAAGAGGCTAGCAATGGTGGAAGGGTGAGAGTGCATATAATCCATGGACTCAACATTAGTCATAAAGAACTCACATACTTATTGCAAAAATATACAAGTCATCAAAACCAAGCACTACGCGCATGCTCCTAGGGGGATAGATTGGTAGGAAAAGACCATCGCTCGTCCCCGACCGCCACTCATAAGGAAAGCAATCAAAGAACACCCCATGCTTCAAATTTGTCACATAGCGTTTATCATACGTGCATGCTACGGGACTTGCCAACTTCAACACAAGTATTCATCAATTTCACAATTACTCAACTAGCACACCTCTAATATTACCACCTTTATATCTCAAAACCATCTATCAAGCATCCAACTCCTCTTAGCATTTAAAATTTATAGCCAAAGTGAATTACCATGCTGTTCTAAAGACTCTCAAAATAATATAAGTGAAGCATGAGATTTCAACAATTTCTTCAAAATAAAACCACTACCGTGCTCTAAAAAGATATAAGTGAATCACTAGAGCAAATGACAAACTACTCCAAAAGATATAAGTGAAGATCAACGAGTAGTCGAATAATTATGCAACTATGTGAAGACTCTCTAACATTTAAGAATTTAAGATGTTGGTATTTTATTCAAACAGCAAGCAAAACAAAATAAAATAAAATGACGCTCCAAGCAAAACACATATCATGTGGCGAATAAAAATATAGCTCCAAGTAAAGTTACCGATGAACGAAGACGAAAGAGGAGATGCCATCCGGGGCATCCCCAAGCTTAGGATCTTGGTTGTCCTTGAATATTACCTTGGGGTGCCTTGGGCATCCCCAAGCTTAGGCTTAAGGAAAGAAGAAAAAAGCACCACTTCAAGGTACTGTAATGAACTCATTCTTTATTTATATTGGTGTTAAACCTACTGTATTCCAACTTCTCTATGGTTTATAAACTCTTTTACTATCCATAGATTCATCAAAATAAGCAAACAACACATGAAAAACAGAATCTGCCAAAAACAGAATAGTCTGTAGTAATATGTAACTAACGCAAATTTCTGGAACCCCAAAAATTCTAAAATAAATTGGTGGACGTGAGGAATTTATCTATTAATCATATTAAAAAATAATTAACTAAATATAAATCTCCAATAAAAAATGGCAGCAATTCTCGTGAGCGCTAAAGTTTCTGTTTTTTACAGCAAGATCAACAAGACTTTCCCCAAGTCTTCCCAACGGTTCTACTTGGCACAAACACTAATTAAAACATAAAAACTCTATCATAACAGAGTCTAGGGAAATTATTGCTAAAAAGGAGAAAAAATCAAGGAACAAAAATAAAGTTGGGTTGCCTCCCAACAAGCGCTATCGTTTAATGCCCCTAGCTAGGCATGATGATTTCAATGATGCTCACATAAAAGATAATAATTGAAATATAAAGAGAACATCATGAAGAATATGACTAGAACATTTAAGTCTAACCCTCTTCCTATGCATATGGATTTTGTGATCAAAAAACTTATGAGAACAATAATCAACTAGCATAGGAAGGCAAAACAAGCATAACTTTAAAACTTTAAGCACATAGAGAGGAAACTTGATATTATTGCAATTCCTACAAGCATATATTCCTCCCTCATAATAATTTTCAGTAGCATAATGAATGAATTCAACAATATAACCATCACATACAACATTCTTTTCATGATATATAAGCATAGAAAATTTACTACTCTCCACATAAGCAAAATTCTTCTCATTCGGAATAGTGGGAGTATCATAAGAAACTCGAATACTATAAATTGTTTCCACATTAAAGGAGTAATGTTTAGAAAAAGGGTAATCATAATCATGACAAGCTTTATAAATATAATCATCTATATTTTTTATAGCATAAGTATCATCACAATAATCATCATAAGTAGCAACTTTGTTCTCATCATAATCAATTGAAACCTCTTCCAAGATAGTGGAATCATTACTAAATAAAGTCATGACCTCTCCAAATCCACTTTCATAATTGTCACAATAAGATTCAACACCGTCCAAAATAGTGGGATCATTACTTCCTAAAGTTGACACTCTTACAAACCCTCTTTCATCAATATAATCATCATAAGTAGGAGGCATGCTATCATCACAATAAATTTGCATACCAAAACTTGGGAGACTAAAAATATCATCTTCATTAAACATAGCATCCCCAAGCTTGGGACAAAAATTAATTGCAGCAAATATATTCTCAAACTTGTCATTCTCATCAAACATAGCATCCCCAAGCTTGGGCCTTTTCATATCATAAGCACAATCACTCTCATCATTAATAGTATGGATAGCACCAATAGTATAACAATTATCATCATCACAATGAGTAATAGGAGCAACATTATTTGGGAGGGATACATTTTTACCTTTGCTTCTCCGTCTTTTCTTTTTCTTCTTCACATCATGTGTGGGTTTTATCCTCTTCTCGGAGCTCCTTATTAATGAGATTGGTTGAATAGGAGGCTCCTCCTCATTACTTGATTCATCATAAGAAATAATAGGAGGATATTGGGAAGTATCTTCCCTTTCATTAGTATTCTCTTCATCTTCTATTTGTTTTCTTTTCTTTATGTAATTGGCAATATAAGGATTTTCAATGCAATTCACCGCACAATACATAAAAATGTCTTCTAGATCAATATCGAGGAATTTCTCAAGGTTATATTCTGGAATATGCTTAGTTATACGTTTCATTTCTTCATAACCCAAAAGAAAACTAAGTTCATTATGATGTGCAAGGGAAATCAAATCATCACAATTTTTGGACACGATACGATCATGAAACAATTTGCATTTGAGATTTAAATGACCATGTTCATTGCAAAGTTCACAACTATGGTGAAGAAATTTTAAATTTTCAGCACAAACATCTAGCCTTTCTTGCAACCATTTAGTTTCCAAATACTTATGCCTCTTGCAAAATCTATTTTCCCTAATTGGTGTGTACTTGTAGGCTCTATATATTCCACAATAGTTGACATGCTTATAAGAGACATTTTCATCATGACTAGTGCAATCATCATTAGTACTATGGATATTCAAGGAGTTCATACTAACAACATTGCAATCATGCTCATTATTCAAAGATTTAGTGCCAAATATTTTATAGACTTCTTCTTCTAGCATTTGAGCACAATTTTCCTTTCCATCATTCTCACGAAAGACATTAAAAAGATGAAGCATATGAAGCAACCTCAATTCCATTTTTTTGTAGTTTTCTTTTATAAATTAACTAGTGCTAAAACAAGAAACAAAAAGATTTGATTGCAAGATCTAAAGATATAACTTCAAGTGCTAACCTCCCCGGCAACGGCGCCAGAAAAGAGCTTGATGTCTACTACACAACCTTCTTCATGTAGACGTTGCTGGGCCTCCAAGTGCAGAGGTTTGTAGGACAGTAGCAAATTTCCCTCAAGTGGATGACCTAAGAGTTTATCAATCCGTGGGAGGCGTAGGATGAAGATGCTCTCTCTCAAACAACCCTGCAACCAAATAACAAAGAGTCTCTTGTGTCCCCGACACACCCAATACAATGGTAAATTGTATAGGTGCACTAGTTTGGCGAAGAGATGGTGATACAAGTCCAATATGGATAGTAGATAAAGGTTTTTGTAATCTGAAAATATAAAAACAGCAAGGTAGCAAGTGGTAAAAGTGAGCGTAAACGGTATTGCAATGCTAGGAAACAAGGCCTAGGGTTCATACTTTCAGTAGTGCAAGTCCTATCAACAATAATAACATAATTGGATCATATAACTATCCCTCAACATGCAACAAAGAGTCACTCCAAAGTCACTAATAGCGGAGAACAAACGAAGAGATTATTGTAGGGTACGAAACCACCTCAAAGTTATTCTTTCCGATCAATCCGTTGGGCTATTCCTATAAGTGTCACAAACAACCCTAGAGTTCGTAGTAAAATAACACCTTAAGACGCAAATCAACCAAAACCCTAATGTCATCTAGATACTGCAATGTCACCTCAAGTATCCGTGGGTATGATTATATGATATGCATCACACAATCTCATATTCATGTATTCAAACCAACACAAAGTACTTCAAAGAGTGCCCCAAAGTTTCTACCGGAGAGTCAAGACAAAAACGTGTGCCAACCCCTATGCATAAGTTCACGAGGTCACGGAACTCGCAAGTTGATCACCAAAACATACATCAAGTGGATCACGTGATATCCCATTGTCACCATAGATAAGCACATGCAAGACATACATCAAGTGTTCTCAAATCCTTAAAGACTCAATCCGATAAGATAACTTCAAAGGGAAAACTCAATTCATCACAAGAGAGTAGAGGGGGAGAAACATCATAAGATCCAACTATAATAGCAAAGCTCGCGATACATCAAGATCATACCACCTCAAGAACACGAGAGAGAGAGAAAGATCAAACACATAGCTACCGGTACATGCCCTCAGCCTCGAGGGTGAACTACTCCCTCCTCGTCATGGAGAGCGCCGGGATGATGAGGATGGCCACCGGAGAGGGATTCCCCCCACGGTAGTATGCCCGAACGGGTCTAGATTGGTTTTTGGTGGCTACAGAGGCTTCTGGCGGCGGAACTCCCGATCTATTCTGCTCCCTGATGTTTTTAGGGTATATGGACATATATAGGCGAAAGAAGTCGGCCAGGGGAGCCACGAGGGGCCCACTAGGTTGGGGGGCGCGCCCAGGGGGCAGGCGCGCCTCCCTGCCTCATGGCCACCTCGAAGCTTCCCCGACGTCTACTCCAAGTCTCCTGGATTGCTTCCGTTCCAAAAATAACTCTCCCGAAGGTTTCATTCCGTTTGGACTCCATTTGATATTCCTTTTCTTCGAAACACTGAAATAGGCAAGAAAACAACAATTTGGGTTGGGCCTCCGGTTAATAGGTTAGTCCCAAAAATAATATAAAAGTGTATAAAAAAGCCCATAAACATCCAAAACAGATAATATAATAGCATGGAACAATCAAAAATACGTTGGAGACGTATCATGTTCCGCTCTCCCCTCGCCACACCACGGATGGCTTAAAAAGAGTTTCCAGAAAGATGTTAGGTGGGATGGGGTCGCGCTTGGCGCCAATGCGAGCAAGGATGTCCGCCGCTTGATTACTTTCTCGGGCCACGTGATGAAACTCGAGCCCCTCGAACCGGGCCGACATTTTTAGGACGGCATTACGATAAGCCACCATCTTCGGATCTTTGGCATCGAAGTCTCCATTTATTTGAGATATTGCCAGGTTTGAGTCCCCGCGCACTTCCAGGCGTTGTATGCCCATGGAGACAGCCATCCTAAGACCATGTAATAAGGCCTCGTATTCGGCAGCATTGTTGGAGTCTGTGTATAAAATTTGGAGTACGTACTAGATGCCGTCTCCAGTGGGGGACGTTAAAACGACGCCCGCTCCTAGCCCTGCCAGCATTTTGGAACAATCAAAATACATAACCCAGTTGGAATATGTGCCGTACTCTTTAGGGAATTCGACCTCTGTCAATTCAGCGACGAAGTCAGCCAGTACTTGGGATTTAATGTCTCGACGCGGTTTGTATGCTATGTCAAATGGAAGGAGCTCAATGGCCCATTTGGCAATCCGGCTCGTGGCATTGCGGTTGTTTATTATGTCATTGAGTGGTACTTCAGAGGCCACCGTGATCTAACACTCCTGGAAGTAGTGTCATAGCTTTCGGGATGCCATGAAGACCGCATATGCTATCTTTTGATAATGAGGGTACCGGGATTTGCATGGTGTGAGGATAGTGGATAGATAGTATACCGGCTTCTGAAGCGGAAATTTGTGTCCGTCCTGCTCTCGCTCAACGATGAGCACGGCGCTCACCACCTGGTGTGTTGTCGATATGTATAATAACATGGGTTTGCCGATGTTGGGCGCGGCGAGGATTGGGTTGCTTGCTAGAAGGGTTTTTATTTCTTCCAGTCCGGCCATTGCCGCATCCGTCCACTCGAAGTGATCGGTGCACTGCAGAAGGCGATAGAGTGGTAATGCCTTTTCTCCCAATCTGGAGATAAAGCGGCTCAAAGCTGCCTCACAACCGCTGTGTTTTTGGACCTTTTTAAGGTCCGTTGGCATAGCCAATTGTGACAAAGCTCGGATTTTGGCTGGATTTGCTTCAATTCCTCTACTGGAAACGATGAAGCCCAACAGTTTTCCCACGGGGACGCCAAAAACGCACTTTTCTGGATTGAGCTTGATGTCATACACACGGAGGTTGTCGAATGTGAGGCGTAAATTGTCTATGAGTGTTTCGATGTGCCTAGTTTTGATGACGACATCGTCCACATATGCTTCAACTGTCTTGCCGATCTGTTTCTCCAGGTATGTTTGAATCATGTGTTGCTAGGTGGCGCTGGTGTTTTTGAGCCCGAAGGGCATGGTGTTGAAGCAGAATGGCCCATATGGGGTAATGAGTGTTGTTGCGGCTTGATCGGACTCCTTCATTTTAATTTGATGGTATCCGGAATATGCGCTGAGGAAGCACAATGAGTCGTGTCCTGCGGTAGCATCAATGATCTGGTCGATGCGGGGGAGGGGCAAGGGATCCTTGGGGCAAGCCTTATTGAGGTCTTTGAAATCGACGCACAGGTGCCAGGATTTGTCCTTCTTTGGTACCATCACCAAGTTTGCCTGCCAGTCCGGGTGTTTTATTTCTCTAATGAATCCGGCCTCGATTGGCTTGGCTAGCTCCTCCCCATAGCTTGACATTTCGGTTTGGAAAAGCGCCGCAGTGTTTGCTTGACCGGTTTATATCGCCTCAATATATTGAGGCTGTGTTCAGCCAACTTGCGTGTGATTCCTAGCATATCAGAAGGGTGCCAGGCGAATATATCCCAGTTCTCACGCAGGAACTCTCGCAGCGCGACATCAACCCTTGGGTCTAGTTGTGCTCCAATAGATGCTGTCTTCTTGGGGTCCGTTGGATGGACTTAGAATTTGACTATTTCTTCTGCCGGTTTGAAGGAAGTGGATTTGGGTCGTTTGTCAAGGATCACATCGTCCCTGTCCACCGTGGAGCGTAGTGCGATTAATTCTTCGGCCGTGAGGGCTTTAGATAATGCCTCAAGGGCCAGAGAAGCGGTTTTATTTTTGGCGCGGAGTGTTGTGTCCGGATCACTGGCGAGAGTGATTATGCCATTGGGCCCAGGCATCTTAAGCTTCATGAATCCATAATGAGGTACAACTTGGAAGTGTGTAAATGCATCTCGCCCCAAGAGGGCATGATATCCGCTGTTGAAAGGGGCCACTTGGAAGGTTATCTCTTCGGACCTATAATTCTTCGGCATGCCGAATACCACGTCAAGTGTGATTTTTCCTGCACATGTCAAGTGTACACCGCGCCTCCCGAATGGGAATGATTCCTCGGAAGGTCATGCTGCTTTGCTCGACGCGGCTCATGTCTATTCCCACTTTGTGGAGTGTATCCTCATAGATGAGGTTTAGTTCGTTGCCGCCGTCCATGAGAACCTTGGTGAGCTGAAAGCCGTCAATGATTGGGCTGAGGACCAAGGCGGCTGGTGCTCAGACTGTCCTGTATTTTGGCTCATTGCCGGCATTAAAAGTTATAGTCGTGTCGTTCCAAGGGTTTTTTGCTGCGATATTGCAGACTTCGGTGAGTTCACGGAGTGCCCTTTTGTGCCTATTGTTTGAAGCGAATGTCTCAAAGACCGTCAATACTTTGAGGTCATCACCTTTTGGGGGGTGTTGTTCTGGGCTATTCCTGGTGAGGATATCCTCACCGCTCTTGGCCACTTGCCGGAGTATCCAACATGCTCTAAGGCTGTGGGTTGGTATGTTATCGGTGTTGTGTGTATTTTTCATGGACCATCGAGCCATCCTTCCAGAATGGTTCCGTGCCCCTTAACGGGCTTATATTTCTTTACTATTGGTCCGGGCGTGCCATGAGGGTGCGCCCTTTTCGCCTGAATGAGGGGTTGAGTGGGAACCGATGGTTCCCAATGGGCTGCCTGAGTTTTCCAGGTGCTTTCCATTGCGATGTACTTATGTACGATAGTTGCCAAGTCAGCGAAGTGTAATATGCGATGGCGGTTGATAGCGTTGAGGATTCCTTTGTCCATGCAATTGTTGCGGAACATTGAGATCGCGTCTTTGTCGCGGCAATCTTTAATCTTGTTTTTGACAAGGAGATATTTGGCCCGGATGTGGTGGACCATTTCCTGACACTGCTGTTGTATGCTCAAGAGAGATCTTATGTATGGGTGGGTGGGTGGATTTAAATCCGAACCTTGACCCAATTTTGGATCCGGAGTCTGAAGACCTTCCGGACTTAGCAGTTCGGGCTCCGGGATATCAACTGATTTTTGAGCTTATTGTCTGATTCTATGTTCGGAGCACAAGGCGTGTCTTTCTGCCGGTAGGTGCCCGGCTCTTCGAGATCGGAGATCCGAACATAGTTCGTCCTCAATATAGAGGAAGAGTTGTCTTGCTCCTCAACTACTGCTATCTGGTGGGTGATCGGCGGAGTTTTAATTTGTCTCTGGTCGGGTTTAAGCCCAACCCGATCGTAGTCTGTAGCGACCCCCAAGGCGGCAATGCGATCTAGGAGTTCGTTTAAATATGATAACTCTGTCGGATCCATCCGTTTAGCGTATTCGGAATCAACGCGGAGACGATTTTCGATGACTCGAGAGGTCATCGTTGGCTTGAGGGCCAAACAGGCAGTCATGATGAAGCCGCCCAGCCGAAGGGTTTGGCCTGGGGCCAGGGCTCCTCCGGAGGTGATATTTTCCTTGACGACAAGGCGAACCATCAATCCTTTTGACGACGACACAGTGGAACTCTCAATGAAAGCACCAATGTCGGTGTCAAAACCGGCGGATCTCGGGTAGGGGGTCCCGAACTATGTGTCTAAGGTCGATGGTAACAGGAGACAGGGGACACAATGTTTACCCAGGTTCTGGCCCTCTCTATGGAGGTAATACCCTACTTCCTACTTGATTGATCTTGATGAATATGAGTATTACAAGAGTTGATCTACCACGAGATCATAATGGCTACACCCTAGAAGTCTAGCCTGTATGACTATGATTATGATTATTCTCTATGGAGTTAGCCCTCTGGTTTATATAGGCATCGGAGGGATCTAGGGTTACACAAAGTCAGTTACAGAAAAGGAAAATGTTCATATTTGGTCGCCAAGTTTGCCTTCCACGCCAAGGAGAGCCCCATCCGGACACGGGTAGAGTCTTCGGTCTTCGTATCTTCACAGCCCAACAGTCCGACCCATGGCTAACAGGCCGGGCGCCCGAGGACCCCTTAGTCCAGGACTCCCTCAGTGGGATGACACATTATGGAACAAGTAAAGAGACTTACTGGTAACGAGATTCAAGTAGGTATGAGGATACCGACGATCGAATCTCAGGCAAGTAACATACCGATGACAAAGGGAACAACGTATGTTGTTATGCGGTTTAACTGATAAAGATCTTCGTAGAATATGTAGGAGCCAATATGGGCATCCAGGTTCCGCTATTGGTTATTGACCAGAGAGGTGTCTCGGTCATGTCTACATAGTTCTCGAACCCGTAGGGTCCGCACGCTTAGACGTTCGTTGACGATATAATATTATATGAGTTATGTATGTTGGTGACCGAATGTTGTTCGGAGTCCCGGATGAGATCACAGACATGACGAGGAGCTCCAAAATGGCTCGGAGGTAAAGATTCATAGATTGTATGATATGGTTAGGCCAAGGGGTCAGGCCCATGCGACTATAGGTCGGTGCAAAAGATAGCTTTGCGGAGGTCAATGGCCAAATGCCGGAGACCCTGGCGTCTGGCCCTGGGCCAGACGCCAAGGATTGTGGCGTTTGGTCCTGGAGTCCGAGTGGGACTCTTGCCTTTCGGGCAAAACCAACTTTGAGGAGGCTTTTACTCCAAGTTTCGATCCCAGGGCTCAACATATAAATAGAGGGGCAGGGCTAGCACCCAAGAGAGATCAAGAATCACCAAGCCGTGTGCCGACAACCCCGTCCCCTCTAGTTTATCCTCCGTCATAGTTTCTGTAGTGCTTAGCAAAGCCCTGCAGAGATTGTTCTTCACCAACAACGTCACCACGTCGTCCTGCTGCCGGAACTCATCTACTACTTCGCCTGGCTTGCTGGATCAAGAAGGCGAGGACGTCATCGAGCTGAACGTGTGCTGAACGCGGAGGTGCCGTACGTTCGGTACTTGATCAGGACGGATCATGAAGGTGTACGACTACATCAACCACGTTGTCAAATGCTTCCGCTTTCGGTCTACGAGGGTACGTAGACACACTCTCCCCTATCGTTGCTATGCATCTCCTAGATAGATATTGCGTGAGCATAGGATTTTTTTGAAATTACATGCTACATTCCTAACAACATTCGCTCATTGTACTCTGTTTGCATTCGCTCCGTTGCTGGGTTCCGAGAGTTTTGATATCTTCGAAGAAATTTTAGAACTCCCATTCACCCCCTCTGGTAGACATACTTCATACCTACAATTGGTATCAGGGCAAGGTACGCCTCGACTCTTCTTATTTTGGTCTAACCACCTAGGAGTTTAAGTATGTCTTCAGTGAGCTACAAGTTGCACCTCAAGATTCCCATATTCGATGGGACAGACTATCCCTTCTCGAAGGAGAAGATGAATATCTGAGCTATTGATGATGATATGTGGAACGTGGTGCGGAACAGATACATGATTGAAGGGCCTCAGGTCCCCACTGACCAGAGAAGAAACTCATTTAGATGGACGCTCAAGCTAAAAATGAAATTGGTGGCCATCTCTCTTGTTCTCAATTTCTTCGCTATCGTTAGTGTGAAACTGCAAAGGACTTGTGGGGAATTCTCAAAAAGATAAATGAGGGTGTTTCCACTCAGAAAGAAGCTCACATTGATACTCTTTGGGCGAAGTTCAATCGGTTCAAGCGAATCAGAAATGAAAGCGGCCAGCAAACTTTTGATCATTTGAGTGACATTGCAAACGAGTTGCAAGGTCTCGGTGCCAAAGATATCACTGATCACGAAGTTGTGCAGAAACTGGTCCGATCTATTGACATCTCATTTGACACACTAGTTCTGATAATAAGGGAACGAGATGATTTCAAAGTTCTCGACTCTACTGATATCATGGAAAGGCTAAACACCCACGAGGAACAAGAAGAAGAAAAGAGAGATCTCTACGGCTCAAGTCACCGCAAAAGTCATGCTTTCAAGGTTGTGGCTGATTCTTCCTATGAAGGAAATGTTGAAGAAGATTCAGATGACCTACAAAGGATCAGGAAAGATCTCACATTAATCACGAAAAGATTCCAGCGCCTTCACAAGAAGAACCAGTTCCAGAAGAAAGGATCCAGCAACTATGGCGGTTCAAAATATTCATCAAAACCTACCAGAGATTACACCTGCTCCTAGTGCAAAAAGTCAGGGCATTTTGTCGGATTTCGGGTTCCGGCAGACCCTTGAGGTTCGAACACTGGGTTGCGCGTGGAGATTTCGCCTCCTACCTTCCTGCACCCCTCCGCCTTGCTAGGATCTAAACTAAGGAAAGAACAACACAAGAGACACAGGGTTTATACTAGTTCGGGCCACCATTGTGGTGTAATACCCTACTCTAGTGTGTGGTGTGGTGGATTACCTCTTGGGCTGATGATGATGAACAATACAAGGAAGAACAACCTCCGAGGGTCTGTTCTTGGCTGGGGCGATGAACTGCTGGGAGGATCTCAGTCACCCTTCTCTCTCTCTCTCTACCTGATCTTATCTATCCTTTGATCCCTCTCGGCTCAGCTCTCTCTTTTCTCTCTGCCCCCTTTGCTCTGTGGGTGGCTGGTCCTATTTATAGAGGCCCTGGTTCTCTTCCCAAATATCGAGTGGGAAGGGAGCCAACAATGGCGGGCTAATTTGAAGGGGGAGAGCTAGTACTAGCTACCCTGACAAAAGCAGTCTTCGCCTGCGCAAAGCTCTGGTGATGACGCCGTCTTGGGCTCCACGGTGACCTCCATCTCGTAGTCCTCCTGGTCTTGGTCTCGTTGCACCGAAATGGCAACCTTTGCCTGATGCCTCGGTACTCCGCGGCTGCGCTTGCCCCCTTTGCACCAAAGAGGAAGGGAGGACACTGCGCGGGCTGGCACCCCCGGTCGTCATGGCTTGCGTCACGGGCACCTCGTGAGGTACCCCGCCTTGATCTCTCCGCCTCCTCGTGAGCCAGCCTGATGAGGCCGCGCCTGAGGAAGCTCCGCGTCGTCCGCCCCGCGAGGCTTGGCCCCTCGCGAGGGTCTTGGGTTTGTGTTGGTGAAGATGGGCCGCGCTAGGCCCCCCTTTGAGCCACGCCGCAGGCCGCAGGCAGGCAAGTCTGGGGACCCCCGTTCCCAGAACGCCGACAGTAGCCCCCGGGCCAAAGGCGTGCCCGGACTTGGCCGTGCAGGGAGGCGGAAGGGCAAGAGCGAAGCGCCGCGTGCCCTAATAGCCTGCGGCCTTGGGCGCCGCGTGGCGGTTGGTTGGACGTGGGCGCCCTAGCAACCGCGCGAGTTGATAAAGGAGCGGCATCCACCTAGGCTTTTTTTCTTGCTTTCCCCGGTTGCTGCTCAGATCCCCTTTCCTGCGCCTCTCCTTCCTCCAAAATTTCTAGATCCACTCCGACCGTGTGACCTAGGAAGCCATGGCGCCTCGTCAGCCCCCGGCCGTAGCTTGGTACTCGTCTGCCCTGGACCCGCCGAACGTGTCGGAGGCGAGCCTTGCCCGGTTGCGCCGGATGGCAACGGCGCGGTGCATCAGCGGGGCGAAGGTGTTTAAAGCCGGCTCCGCCACCCCTGAGGGTCAAGGGGGCACCTTCTATCCGCTCTTCGTAAGTGCCATTGCTGCTGGCCTGGTGCCTCCCTTCTCCGAGTTTACGACAGCAGCCTGGAGAGCCCACTGGCTAGCACCGAGGACATCCCCGCCAAGCTGCTTCCCTTCCTGGTTCACGCTCTTGAAGATGTCGCCCTTGGCCTTGGCCCCGTGGCCGAGGCCGAGGCGCGTGTCCTGTCTTCTGCAGCAATGACGCGGATCCTCACCCACATCTACCTTCGCGATCCCGGTGTCAACCTCGACAGCCTGCTGGAGCCAGTGAGCGGCGAGTGTGCCGCTGCCGCTGCCGAGGCCGTGAAGGGTTGCGCAGAGGCCCTGTTGGGGAAGTTCCGGGCCTTCAGCACCAAGCCTAAGCAAGGCGCTGCTGACCCCACCGCTCCGTGAGGCGTACCCAATCCGCGCTATTCCATCGCCGACAAGTGACTCCGTCGCGGCTCCTGTCCTGCCTTTAATTCCTGCACATGTATCATGCCTTGGGGAGGCGTTTAAACTTGAGTTTGGTATCGAGATAACAGTGTGGACTGTAATATTTGCTCTTGAACTTCTTGAGATTTGTGCCTTTCCTTCCTACTTTCTTATGTTCTACGCTGGCAGAGCCTGGCCCCGCGCATGCCTCACCCAGCGTTGGTCCCGACCGGAAACTAGGACGGGGCGAAGGAGTGAGGGGCCACGTGACAAGTTAGGCTCCTGAGTCGCGATGCTCAGGAGTCCCCCTTGGCGCATGAACGGCAAGTAGGGAGGTGTGATGCGGGTGGATCTACCGTTCTACGTCTGCAGGGCCCGGCCGCGCGCGTGCCTCACCCAGCGATGGTCCCGACCGGAAACCAGGACGTGGCCACGGAGTGAGGGGCTACGTGACCAGTTAGGCTCCTGAGCCGTGATGCTCAGGAGTCCCCCTTGGCGCGCGAACAGCAAGTAGGGAGGTGTGAAGCAGGTGGATCTACCGTTCTACGTCTGTAGGGCCCGGCCACGCACGTGCCTCACCCAGCGATGGTCCCGACCGGAAACCAGGACGGGGCCACGGAGTGAGGGGCTACGTGACTAGTTAGGCTCCTGAGTCGCGATGCTCAGGAGTCCCCCTTGACGCTCAAACGGCCTTTGTACCTTGGCTCCGCTCGGGGAGAGACGCGTGACGAACTAGGACCGGGGGGACCTGGCTGAGCAGCGTGCGTCTGGGTGTGACCCAGGCGCAGCCCCCGTGCCCAGCCCCCTCGCGCGGCACTCCCGAGGGGAGGCGTTACGATGAGGCTAGACACTGAGCTCTGGGCTCCCTGAGGTTGGTGCGGCCCGGGGGCCACCCTTAGTTGTTTATCACCAGCACGGAGCATAGCGCTATCGTATGTGTACGGGCATAGCCGCTCCTCGGCAGTGTCGTCAGCCAGCGCGGAGCATGGTGCTTCCACTGGTACATGGGAGGGGCCCCCCCTCCGGGAGGAGGCCCCGGGGCATGTACATCCCCGCCCTGACACGTGGCTGGCACGGTAGGGCCTGGCGAGGTGTATCTGGGCACCCGTGAGCCAGCGCGGGACTCGCGGGGCCCTACCTCTAGGCGGGTTGTGCCTGGCACTGGGCCTTATCTTGTGATGTGTCCCTGCAAATTTGGTTAGATGTCGGCACTCTACGTCCTCGGGCCCCGGCCCTCGAGCTGGTCTCAGCCGTCGCTGGTATGCCAGGTCGCGATGCCATGGACAAGGCCAGAGGGTGAGGGCTGGAGAGCCAGTAAGAGCCCTGAGTCGCGATGCTCAGGTACCCCCCTTTAACGTGCAAGTGGTCGGCATGGAGAAGAAGGGGTGCCGTGGACCGGCATCAAATAATCAAGCATGGTGGGTCTAACGCATGATCGGAAATAAACGCAAATGGGATACATGCCGCTGGGCCTGGCCCGAGGGGCTTGGGGATCATGCAGTCCGAGGGGCGCCCCCAACAGGGTAAGCTAACAACATGGAATAAAAAGGGATACACGCCGCAGGGACGGACCCACGTGGCCTGGGAATAATGCAGCCCTGGGGGGGCGCTCCCAGCTGGAAATAAAACTTGAAAGACGTCACCTGATGATGTTGAGGACGAAGGAGCAGGCTCGGTGGGCTGTGGGGGCCGATCCTCACGAGCCCCCAGGCCCAGGGGCCTCGGGAGGCTCCGGAGGCGTTGGCGGCTCCTCACGGGCCATCTCCATCCCTGCCAGGGCTGCGGAACGCCTGGCCTCTCATGCCTCTGTGATGCCCCTCATGAGGCGCTGGTACATGTCAGCCGCGTTCGGCAAGCCGTAAGGCATGCGTACGTAGCTGTGGGGTGGGCCTCCGCAGCGCCCCACTCGCGAGGGCCAGAGGCGCTCTAGAGAGGCGGCTCGGTTGAGCCCTGGTATGTCGAAGCAGACGCACAGCCCACCATCCTCGCCTGGATGGGGAGCCACTGCTGGTAGGCGGCGGCCGCCTTTCATGACTCTTGACTCCTGTAACTCCTGAATGGCCTTGCTGATGAACTCCTGGGGGTCTGGGTCTCCTTGCCTTGCTCCTTCTTGAGGGAAACGTGCTTTGAAACACGCCTCCATGTGGTGCCCAAGCGCATCCCTCGTGATCCTGGCTAGGTCGGTGGCCCTCCAGGGGAGAGCCCCCGAGCCCTGCCTGAGGAGGGCGCCGGGCGTGTTTTCCTATGTGATGGAAGGAGGTTCCCCCTGGGCAGGGGCGGGCCCAGAGGGGCCTGCCTCCTGAGTGGTCAGGCCGGACGATGTCTTCTTCTTCTTAGGGGCGGTCTCGGGAGGCCTCCTACTTCCACGATCCGGGTCTTCCAGTGACGCGGCTTGAAAGGCTCGTTCCAGGGAACACACCGCGTCCTTCTCTTCACATGGCACCGTGATGACTCCGCCGCTTCCTGGCATCTTGAGGACGTTGTAGCCGTGGTGAGTTACGGCCATGAACTTGGCCAGCGCTGGGTACCCAAGGATGGCGTTGTACGACAGGCGAATGTGAGCGACGTCGAAGTCGATGAGCTCGGTGCGGTAGTTTTCGCGTGCCTCGAAGGTGACAGGGAGGCGGACCTGCCCAATCGGGACCGTGGAGCCGTCGGTGATACCGGAGAAAGGCTTGGTTGGCTAAAGCTGGCTGTAGGGCACTTGGAGGTTGTTGAATGTTTCCACGGACAGGATGTTGAGCCCTGCCCCGCCATCGAGGAGGGTCTTGGTGACCACCATGTTGCTGATGATTGGGGAGCAAAGCATCGGGAGAACTCCGGCTGTAGCCGCACACTTGAGCTGATCTGCTGAGTTGAACGTGATGGCGCATGCCGACCACCTGAGAGGGCGCGTGGCTTCGAGCCTGGGGAGGACTACGTTTACTTCGCGGGCGAACTGCTTGAAGATGTGCTGAGAGGCTGGGGCTTGGGCCCCGCCCAGGATGCAGGCGATCGCGTGCGGCTCCTGGAAGCCCCCAGCCCCCTCGTCCTGGTGGCGGTCCTCATTTCTCCTTGGCTGCGGCGGTAGTGGTGGGAGGCCTGCGTTGCCTTGCGGGCGATCCTCGCGAGGCTGATCCCTCCAGTCTCCCTCGCGAGGCTGATCTCTCCAGCCTTCCTCGCGAGGCGGGTCTTGCCAGCGATCCTCGAGAGGTTGATCGCGCCACCCTTGGCGCGGGCCACGGTCTTCCCAGCGTCCTGCATTCCTTCCTCCTCCTCGGCCGTAGCCCCGGTCACTGCGGTCAGGGCGACGGCCGATCCTTCCTTCTCGCACGGCTCGGAGCTCTTGACAGTCGTTGGTGTTGTGGGTGTGGAGGTCGTGGTACACACAGTACCGGGTGCCCTTGGAAGGTTCGGGCTGATCTTTGCCCCGCTTGGTGTCTGGTTCCGCCGCGAGCACGGCAGCCCCCTTGCGCTTCACATCCTTGGCCTTGGGCTTCTTCTCTTCTGGGTCTGCCGCAGGCAGCCCGAGGAGGGAGAGGCACCCTTCCTCGGCCCTGGCGCACTTGGTTGCCAGGTTGAATAGTTCCAAGGAAGTGCACAGGTCTTCATGCATCGCCAGCTCCTCCTTCATCTTGACGTCGTGCACGCCGTCGGAGAAGGCCGAGATGATGGCCTCCTCAGTCACCTTGGGAATCTTGAGGCGCGCGTTGTTGAAGCGCTGGATGTACTTCTACAGGGTCTCCCCGGGCTGTTGCTTGATGCGGCGCATGTCGCTCACGGCGGGTGGCCGGTCACGATTGCCTTGGAAGTTGGCAATGAAGCGGGTGCGCATCTCGTCCCAGGAGGAGATTGTGCCTGGAGCCAGGTTCAGGAGCCAGGTGCGGGCCCCGTCCTTGAGTGCCATGGGGAACCAGTTCGCCATGACCTTCTCGTCTCCGTTGGCAGCTTCGATGCCCAGCTCATAGAGCTGGAGGAACTCCGCAGGGTCAGCCGTGCCGTCGCAGCGAGGAGGCAAGTCTGGCTTGAACTTGCCGGGCCACGCGACGTTGCGTAGCTCGGCGGTGAAGGCGCGGCAGCCTGCTGTGGCCACGGGAGGCCTTAGATGACGAGGAACTTGGTCTTGCATGTCCCCACGCGCTACAGCTGGGAGCAGCGCGGGGTCTTGACGCGCGGGAGCAGGAGCATGGTCGCGACGTGTTGGAGCAGGGAGCGCCCGGGCAGCTTCTTGCGGGCGAGGGACTTCTTGACAGCTCTGCTCTTGCTGCGCTGGAGCCTGACGGAGCGGGTTCTGCCCAGGGGCCACGCGCCTTGGAGCCATGGCGCCTTCCTAAGGAGGAGGCGGCCGGGGCGCCGCCGGAGCTTCATTGCCCGCGCGGGGCGGGGTGCGGTGCAGCGGAACGGACGGCGCAGGAGAGCCCCCTATGGCGCGGACGAGCTCGGCGACGCGGCCGAGCCATTCTTTGTAGAAGTCATCGACGGGACGGTAGCGCAGGAGCTCGTTCGCCGCGATGAGTGCAGCCCGAGCCTCCATGGGCGCGCGGAGCGCGCGGGACGAAGAACCAGCTGGGGTGAGCGAGGGAGTTGCGGTGCGGCCATCTTGCCGCACGGACGGATGCTGGGACGATGCTTGCTGCTCGTCCCCCACCGGGCCGGTGGCGGCGTTGACGGCAGATGATGGGGAACGGCGAGGACGCCCGCCGACAGGGGCCGTCTGGGCGACGCGGGAAGTGGGCGCGGCCCGGCGCTCGGCGCGGGCCCGACGAGCGTCAGACATGGGCATGATGGTCGGAGGAGAACAGGGTGGTGGAAGACGAATCCCGGCGCACCCCTACCTGGCGCGCCAAATGTCGGATTTCGGGTTCCGGCAGACCCTTGAGGTTCGAACACTGGGGTGCGTGCGGAGATTTCGCCTCCTACCTTCCTGCACCCCTCCGCCTTGCTAGGATCTGAACTAAGGAAAGAACAACACAAGAGACACAGGGTTTATACTGGTTCGGGCCACCGTTGTGGTGTAATACCCTACTCCAGTGTGTGGTGTGGTGGATTGCCTCTTGGGCTGATGATGATGAACAATACAAGGAAGAACAGCCTCGCGATGGTCTGTTCTTGGCTGGGGCAATGAACTGCTGGGAGGAGCTCAGTCCCCTTCTCTCTCTCTCTACCTGATCTTATCTATCCTTTGATCCCTCTCGGCTCAGCTCTCTCTTTTCTCTCTGCCCCCTTTGCTCTGTGGGTGGCTGGTCCTATTTATAGAGGCCCTGGTCCTCTTCCCAAATATCGAGCGGGAAGGGAGCCAACAATGGCAGGCTAATTTGAAGGGGGACGACTAGTACTAGCTACCCTGACAAAAGCAGTCTTTGCTTGCGCAAAGCTCTGGTGATGACGCCGTCTTGGGCTCCACGGTGACCTCCGTCTCGTAGTCCTCCTGGTCTTGGTCTCGTTTCATCGAAATGGCATCCTTTGCCTGATGCCTCGGTACTCCGCGGCCGCGCTTGCCCCCTTTGCACCAAAGAGGAAGGGAGGACACTGTGCGGGCTGGCATCCGCCTGGCGCCCCTGGTCGTCATGGCTTGCGTCACGGGCACCTCGTGAGGTACCCCGCCTTGATCTCTCTGCCTCCTCGTGAGCCAGCCTGACAAGGCCGCACCGGTGGAAGCTCCGCGCCGTCCGCCCCGCGAGGCTTGGCCCCTCGCGAGGGTCTTGGGTTTGTGTTGGTGAAGATGGGCCGCGCTGGGCCCCCCTTTGAGCCACGCCGCAGGCCGCAGGCAGGCAAGCCTGGGTACCCCCATTCCCAGAACGCCGACACATTTCATTTCGGACTGCCCTCTCTAGGAAGTTGGAAGTTGTGCTAGTGGAAGATATGATTCAGGAAACTACCATGCAAAGGCAATAGCAAGAACTACGACTCCAATGATGAGAAGAAAACTAAGAAGTTCTTCAAGAAGAAGGACAACTCCGCCTCCAAATCTTTGTCAAGATCTTCCTCAAGGAATCCTTCCAAGTCCTCCTCCAACCGCAAGAATACCTCTTGCAAGGCCAAGGCATACATCATCAAGGAAATGGATTCCGATGAAGAAGAATCATTTGACTCTGAAGAAGCTGATGAATCCGATGAAGATTTTGACTCCGGCATGGCTGGTATAGCATGTGCCTCCTATTGGGGAACGTTTCATGGGAAACAAAAAAATTCCTATCTTCATCAAGATCAATCCAAGAGGAGAGATTGGATCCACATACCCTTGTAGATCGCTAAGCGGAAGCGTTAAGAAACGCGGTTGATGTAGTGAAACGTCTTTGCGATCCAATCACGATGCGTCCACGAACTCCCGTTCAAGTGTCAAACGGATGACACCTCTGAGTTTAGCACATGTGTGGCTCAGTAGTGTGCTGACCTTCTTGATCCAGCAAGCGAGAGAGAGGGGGTAGATGAGATCGGGGCCAACACGGCGGTATGGTGGTGGCAACGGAATTCCGGTAGGGCTTCGCCAAGCGCGTATCGATGAAAACAAGAGGAGTTGGGAGTGGTAACGGGCAAGGGTCGGAGGGTTGCTACCCCCAATGCCTCCCCACCTTTATACAGGTGTGGAGGGGGCTGGTGGCTTGCCCTCCAAGTCCCTAGGGCCGTTGGCCAAAGGGGGAGGAAGGAAGTCCCACCTTTCCTTCCCCACCGATCCCTATCCCCCCCTTTTAGGGATCCTGGTCTTATTCCCTTGGGATACGATACTATTCCTTTTAAGGTAGGATATTGGTGCGCCTAGACCATGGTTGTGTGGACTTTCCCCACTACCCATGTTCATGTGGGTCCTTGATACGTCTCCAACGTATCTATACTTTTTTATTGTTCCATGCTATTATATTATCCGTTTTGGATGTTTTATATGCATTAATATGCTATTTTATATTATTTTTGGGACTAACCTATTAACCTAGAGCCCAGTGCCAGTTTCTGTTCTTTTCATGTTTTAGAGTTTCACAGAAAAGGAATACCAAACGGAGTCCAAACGGAATAAAACTTTCGCGGTGAATTTTCTTGGACCCGAAGACATCCAGAGGACTTGGAGTGCAAGTCAGAGAAGCCACGAGGCGGCCACAAGGACGGAGGGCGCGCCTAGGGGGTAGGGCGCGCCCCCACCCTTCTGGGCCCCTCCTGACTCCACCGACCTAGTTTCTTCGCCTATATATTCTCATATACCCCAAAACCAATAGGGGGAGCCACGAAAACACTTTTCCACCGCCGCAACCTTCTGTACCCGTGATATCCCATCTAGGGGCCTTTTCCAGCGTCCTGCGAGAGGGGGATTCGATCATGGAGGTCTTATACATCAACACCATTGCCCTTCTGATGAAGTGTGATTAGTTTACCTTGGACCTACGGGTCCATAGCTAGTAGCTAGATGGCTTCTTCTTCTCTCTCTCTCTCTCTCTCTCTCTCTCTCTCTCTCTCTTTGATTCTCAATACCATGTTCTCCTCGATGTTCTTGGGGATCTATTTGATGTAATACTTTTCTGCGGTGTGTTTGCCGAGATCCGATGGATTGTGGATTTATGATCAGCTTATCTATGAATATTATTTGAATCTTCTCTGAATTCTTATATGCATAATTTGATATCTTTGCAAGTCTCTTTGACCTATCGATTTGGTTTGGCCAACTAGATTGGTTTTTCTTGCAATGGGAGAAGTGCTTAGCTTTGGGTTCAATCTTGCGGTGTCCTTTCCGAGTGACAGTAGGGCAGAAAGGCACATATCGTATTGTTGCCATTGAGGATAAAAAGATGGGGTTTTCATCATATTGCTTGAGTTAATTCCTCTACATCATGTCATCTTGCTTAATATGTTACTCCATTCATTATGGACTTAATACTCTAGATGCTTGCTGGATAGCGGTCGATGTGTGGAGTAATAGTAGTAGACGAAGAATCGTTTCGGTCTACTTGACGCGGACGCGATGCCTATACTCATGATAATTGCCTTAGATATCCTCATAACTTTGCGCTTTTCTTTCAATTGCTCGGCAGTAATTTGTTCACCCACCGTATTATTTTCTATCTTGAGAGAAGCCTCTAGTGAAACCTATGGCCCCCGGGTCTATTTTCCATCATACAAGTTCTATTTTCCATCATATTAGTTTCCAATTTACTTTATTTGCAAGCTTTTACTTTCTGAACTATAAAATAAAAATACCAAAAATATTTACTTTATTGTTTATCTATCTGTATCAGATCTCACCTTCGCAAGTAACCGTGAAGGGATTGACAACCCCTTTATCGCGTTGGGTGCAAGTTATTGTTTGTTTGTGCAGGTATTCAATGACTTGTGGTTGTCTCCTACTGGATTGATACCTTGGTTCTCAAAACTGAGGGAAATACTTACTCTACTTGGCTGCATCACCCTTTCCTCTTCAAGGGAAAAACCAATGCGAGCTCAAGAAGTAGTAGGAAGAATTTCTGGTGCCGTTGCCGGCGAGATCTACGCCAAGTCAAGCCATACCAAGTACCCATCATAAAATCTCATCTCTTGCATTACATTATTCACCATTCGCCTCTCATTTTACTCTCCCCCACTTCTAAAATGATTTTCAAAAAGATTCGCCTTCTCTTCGCCCCTCTTTCGTTCCTCTTCTTCGCTTGCTTCTTGTGTTCTCGTTTGTTAGATCGTTTTTCCTGCTTTCATGGCAAGTCCTCCCATCATTGTTAGCACTCCCAATAATGAAGTTCTTAATTTTAAACGAAGGGAGGGAGAAAATCTAAAAGATGCTTGGTATAGAATTTGCAATGCTCAAAATTGATCTACTCGAAAGCAATCTACTGCCGTTCTTCTTCGCAATTTTTATGTGGGTGTTACTCCTTGGAATAGATATGTTCTAGATACCTTTACCGGAGGGAATTTCTTGGGTATCCATTCTTTTGATTCTTACAATGCCATGATAGACTTGTTAGGCCCACCACCTCTTTTGATCAATGGAACTGTTTTAACCTTGGAGCATGTAATGCAAAGACTTGGTATTATTGAAAATAAGATTGCTACTTTTGAGTTGATTGAAAATTTGGATAAAAAGACTCATAATCAGATTACTCAATATGGATCTAAAGTAGGAGTAACTTTAAAGAATCTTAGGGACAAGGAACCCATGGTTAACAAAAATATCGATCAAGATTCTACTAGGATTGGCAAATTAGAAGATATTATTACCAACTTGGGTTTCGCGTTTTCCTTTGTTAAAACTACTCAAAATCTTCCTCCTACTAAGATTGCCAAGTTTACCAATGTTCCTGTCGGCGTCCTGGGAATGGGGGTCCCCAGACTTGCCTGCCTGCGGCACGCGGCGTGGTTGAGCCAGCAGGCCGTACGGCCCATCATCACCAACAAAGCACCCAAGACCCTTGCGAGGGTCCAAGCCTCGCGAGGCGGACGATGCAAGGCCACCTCGGGAGTGGCCTAGCCAGGCAGGCTCACGAGGAGCAAAGATATCAAGGCGAGGCAAACCTCATGAGACCCTCGTGACGTGAGCCATGACGCACGACACCAGGCTGGCACCAGTGCATGCAGCGTCCTTGTTTCCTCTTTGGTGCAAAGGAGGCCAGCGCAGGCGAAGAGTACCGAGGCATCAGGCAAAGGTTGCTATATTGGTGCAACGAGACCAAGACCAGGAGGACGGCAAGATGGAGGTCATCGTGGAGCCCAAGACGGCGTCGCCACCAGAGATTTTGGCAGACAAAGACCACTTTTGTCAGGATAGCTTGTACTAGTTGTACCCCTTCGAATTAGCCCGCCATTGTTGGCTCCCTTCCCGCTCGATATTTGGGAAGAGGACCAGGGCCAATATAAATAGGACTAGCCACCACCTTAGCAAGGACGGATCATTCAGACCATCCTCACACACACAAGCTCACCGAGCTCAAGAACACCTCAACCCCAGGAGGCTGTTCTTCCCTTGTACTGTTCATCATTAGCCCTAGATGCAATCCACCACCACCACACTGGAGTAGGGTATTACACCACAACGGTGGCCCGAACCAGTATAAACCTCGTGTCTTTCTATGTTGTGAGTTCGTCGAGTTCGTCCGCGAGATCTTAGTGAGCTAGGGCGTAGATCGGTGGGAGGAAAAGACTTCGCGCGCACCCTAGTGTTCGAACCTTAAGGGTTTGCCGGAAGCCCACATCCGACATTTGGCGTGCCAGGTAGGGGTGCGTCGTAGTCTCCCTTCCATTAGTTCGTCGCTCCGTCGTCTCCATGGCGGACGCTCGCCGTGCTCGAGCTAAGCATCGGGCTGCCCTGACCGCCCGCGTCGCTCAGATGGCTCCCGTCGGCGGGCCACATCGCCGTTCTCCGTCCCCCGCTGCCAACGCTGCCACCAGCCCGGCGGGGAATGAGCAGCAAGCGTCCTCGCTGCATCCTTCGGTGCGGCAGGACGACCGCACCGCCACTCCATCGCTGACCCCTGCCGGTTCTTTGTCTCACGCGCACCGTGCTCCCATGGAGGCACGGGCTGCGCTCGTCACAGCGAACGAGCTCCTGCGCTACCGCCCCATCGACGACCTCTACGAGGAGTGACTCGAACGCGTTGCCAAGCTCATCCGTGCCGCGGGGGGCTCTCCGGCGCCGTCCCACTCTCTGCCTCCCCCTCAACCAGCCACGGTCGATGGAGCTCATGGCGTGCCTCCACCACCTCAGCCCCAAGACGGCGCCTTGGCACCAAGGCGCGCGGCTCTACGGCATGATCCGCCGCGCCCGGCGCCCGCGCGCGAAAAGGGAAGCTGCCAAGAAATTCCGTTGCCGCGAGAAGCTGCACCTGCGCTCCCCGCGCCACCTCGTCAAGACCGCGCACCACCCGCAGCGGTGCAGCGCGGACCTCGTCAAGATCAAGCTCCACCTCTGAAGCGGGGCCCCGGCCACCATGGCTGGCTGCCGCGCCTTCACCCCCGAGTTGCGTAGCGTCGCCTGGCCGGGCAAGTTCAAGCCGGATCTGCCTCCTCGCTACGACGGTACCACCGACCCCGCGGAGTTCCTGTAGCTCTATGAGCTGAGCATCGAAGCGGCCAACGGCGACGAAAAGGTCATGGCGAACTGGTTTCCCATGGCTCTCAAGGACGGAGCTCGCTCGTGGCTCCTGAACCTGCAGCACGGCTCGATCTCCTCCTGGGACGAGATGCGCGACCACTTCGTCGCCAACTTCCAGGGCACACGTGACAGCCCACCGGTCGTGGGTGATCTACGCCGCATCAGGCAGCAGCCAGGAGAGACCCTCCAGAAGTACATCCAGCGCTTCAACAACACCCGCCTCAAGATCCCCAA
This sequence comes from Triticum dicoccoides, assembly GCF_002162155.2. Lineage (NCBI taxonomy): Eukaryota > Viridiplantae > Streptophyta > Magnoliopsida > Poales > Poaceae > Triticum > Triticum dicoccoides. Next base: position 347,445,548 of record NC_041384.1, on the reverse strand, counting down.
GGTCACGGATGAGGCCATCATCTCCGCATTCTCCGACGGCGTCCATGACGTCAAGATAAAGGAAGAGCTCGCCATCCACGAGGAGCGCTGCACATCTCTGGAGCTGTTCAACCTGACGACAAAGTGCACAAGAGCTGAGGAGGGGCGCCTCTCTCTCCCTGAGTCACCAGCTGTGGGCGCGGAGGAGAAAAAGGCCAAGGCCAAGGACGTGAAGCGCAAGGAGGTAGCTGTGCTCATAGCGGAGCCTGACATCAAATGGGGCAGAGATAAGCCCGAGTCATCCAAGAACGGCCGACCATTCTACGCCTTCCACAAACTGAACACCCACAACACCAGCAACTGTCAAGACCTCAGAGCCATACGCGAGGGATGCTACGGTCGACGCCCCGAGCGCAACGACCGGGGCTACGGCCGCGGAGGAGGACGTGGAGGCGGACGCTAGGACGACCGTGGCCCGCACCAGGAGTGGCGCGACCGACCTCGCAAGGACCGCTGGCAGGACCAACCTCGCGAGGGCGCCTGGAGGGACCCGCCGCGTGAGGATCGCCCCCGGGTAACGCCGGTCTTCCCCCGCTGCCGCCACCAAGAAGGAACGACAAGCACCACCAGGATGAGGGGCTGGGGGGCTTTCAGGAGCTGCATGCGATCGCCTGCATCTTGGGCGGCGCCCATGCCCCAGCCTCTCAGCGCATCTTCAAGCAATTTGCTCGCGAGGTGAACGCGGCGCTCCCCAAGCTCGAGGCCATGCGCCCGCTCAGGTGGTCCCAATGCGCCATCACTTTCAACTCGGCGGATCAACTCAAGTGCGCAGCCACCGCTGGCACCCTCCCTATGTTGTGTTCCCCAGTCATCAGCAATGTGTAGGTCACCAAGACCCTCATCGACAGCGGCGCAGGGCTCAACGTCCTGTCCGTCGACATGTTCGACAACCTCCAAGTGCCATATGAGCAGCTCCTGCCCACCAAGCCTTTCTTAGGAGTGACCGACGGCTCCACCACGCCGATAGGGCAGGTCCGCCTGCCTGTCACCTTCGGGGAGCGCAAGAACTACCACACCGAGCTCATCGACTTCGATGTCGCGCACATCCGCCTACCGTACAATGCCATCCTTGGGTATCCGGCCCTGGCCAAGTTTATGGTAGTCACTCATCACGGCTACAACGTTCTCAAGATGCCAGGAAGTGGAGGAGTCTTCATGGTCCCGTGTGAAGAGAGAGATGCGGTGTGGTCCCTTGAGTGCGTCTTTCAAGCAGCTGCAATCGACGACCCCGACAGCAGAAATGAAGGCCCTCTGGAGGCCATCCCCAAGAAGAAGCAGCATGCCGTGCAGGACCTCAGGAGGGCAGCGTCATGACAGAAGTCACGTCAGGACCAGCGCCCGCTCCAGGGGCGCCTCCCTCCTTCGCATAGGAAGGCGCACCCGGCGCCCTCCTAAGGCAGGGCTCGGGGGCTCTCTTCTAGAGGGCCTCAGACCTTGCCAACCTCACGAGGGAGGCGCTTGGGCACCACTTGGAGGCGTGCTTCGCGACACGTGACCCTCAGGAGAGCACAGGGCAAGGAGTGCCCACCACCCAGGAGTTCATCACCAAGACCACCCAGGAACTGCAAGAAGCAAGAGCCATGCGCGGCGACAGCCGCCCACGAGGTGCAGCTCTGCATCTTGGCAAGAATGCTGGGCTGCGTGTCTGCATCGATGTCCCAGGGCTCAACAGAGCAGCATCTCAGGAGCGTTTCTGGCCTTCGCGTGTGGGCGGCTACGAGGGCCCGCCGCACAGCTACGTTCATATGCCTTTTGGCTTACCGAGCGTGGCGTCGGCCTATCAGCCCAACGTGCGTCGTGTCCTGGCAGCTCAGGAAGCCAAGTACCAAACCATTCTGGAGGAGATGGAGACGGTCTTCAGGGAACCTCCCGAACCCTCAGAGCCTCCCGAGGCTCAGGGTTTTGGCGGCTCGTGAGGAGTCATTTCTTCAACGCACGCCTTCAGCTGCACCAACTCTACTTCGTCTACAGAACTAGGTGACATCTTCCAAGCTCGTTTAGCTGGGAGTGCCCCATGGGCTGCATTATTCCCAAGCCGCGTGGGTCCGTCCCTGCGGCATGTATCCCTTTTGCTTATGTCTTCAACTTACCTTGTTGGGGGTGCCCATCGGGCTGCATCATCCCCAAGCCGCTCGGGCCAGACCCGGTGGCATGTATCTTCCTGCATGTATCCAAGTTGATCTGCTCTCCATGTTTAACCTGCCAACTGCTATCACCTGCTCGATCATTGCCTCCCCCGGGGCCTCCACACAGGCACGACGCTGGTGCATGGGTCCGTCCCTGCCACGCCGACAAATCTGAGCAGTTGAGCTCTGGCTCACGGCGCGCCTCGCGCACATCACCTCACCAGGCCCTCAGTGCCTTCTCCTCATCCAGAGCAACCAACGGCAAGCTGATAGCCGTAACGGTGAACCGTGTTTCTTCTTGTGCCTATTCACAGGGACCCCGTGGGAAGGATAGCAGGTGGCACCGCAAGTCTCCTTTTCCCTCGTGCAATTCGCTTGTGCGTTAAAAGGGGGGCTCCCGAGAATCGCGACTCAGGAGCTCCTACTGGCTCTCCAGCCCTCACCCCCTGGCCTTGACCACGGCATCGCGACCTAGCATACCAGCGGCGGCTGAGCTCTCTCGAGGGCCGGGACCTGAGGACGTAGAGCACTCAGGAGAGCATGAGGGGAGGGAAACTCGTATGGGCCAGCCTAGCTATGCCGCACGAGTAGCCGTGCAGCCCTAGCACAATGTTGGGAGTCGCCACGAGATCAATAAGATAAGTCCTGCACTCGGATCGGCTAAATGTTTGGGCCTAATGGTAACTCACGCCTTGCCGCAACCCCGTTGCGGCCACGTCAACTCCCTTTCTCGCCTTACCATGGCTGCTTGAGCGCTAAGGGGGACCTCCTGAGCATCGCGCCTCAGGGGCTCTTACTGGACCTCGGGCCGCACACCTCCTGGCCTTGACCACGGCATGCGACCTGGCATACCAGCGACCGTTGTAGCCTGCCTGGGGACCGGGACCTGTCGCCGTAGAGCAACAAGCTATCATGAGGAAAGAAAGGGGGGGCCGAGCCTTAACGGGACATGCGTTCACCAAATTCTCATAACAGGGAAGATAAGCACAAAAGACATTACAGACCCTTACATGCCCCCACGGGGTAATTCATGATTCTTCGCTGGAAACAAAAGCCGATACTAAGGGGAATCCTATCTACATCCTCCCGTGATGGACGCCATCATCAACAGTGGGCCACGGAAGGCCGGCGCCAACCCCATCCAGATCAGCGGCGGCGACGGCCGGACGCCGCAGCTCTGCTCCGAGTGCGGCGAGAGCTCGGGGGCACGTAGCTGTCGTCGCTCGTCCCCAGAGTCTCATAGAGCTCAGGAGAGCTACTGGACTACCAAGGGCTGCTGCCGCTGGAGTGGTCGCGAGCAGGGTGCGCATCAGCCTCGCGCTCCTCTCCGGAGCAGCACTCTAGGCGGCGGCCCTCGGCATCGAAGACCTTGAAGAAGAGCATGGAGACGCCGTTGTAGGCAAACTGGATCGCGAGGGCGCCCCTCGCACGGCAGACCCACGCGATCTCGCCCCAGCTGCGCGTCATGAAGATCTTACCGGTGAGGACCGCTTCGATCTCCGCTCCAGTCGCCGGAGCGCTGCAGTCGGCGTGCTGCAGCCAGAGCTCGTGTGACGCCCGGATAATTAAGCTACAGTAAACCTCTGCTAATGATGCCATGTCACATCGGTTATTGTTGATAAACCCGCGTCGGTTCGAAACCCAGTTCAAACTTCAAATTTAAAATCAAGGCAACATCAAAAGTTTTCAAACATTAAAACTAAAATATTCGAGAGGTGACAAATAATGCATAAATAATTATGGTGGAGAATCCAAATTTTTATAGAATATTTAATGCACTAAAATAAATAAAACTGTGGCTAAAACAAATATATAAATACCATTTAAATAATAAAATGTACCAAGTATTTTATTATTGCACCAAACTTTTTGAGGTAGTGGGCTATATTAAAAATATATTTTAGGAGTTTGTTTTGTATTTTCTAAAAAACTAAAATAGGTGTAACTAAAATAGAACAGAAAATAATAGATAAAAGAAAAGGAAATAAAAACAAAAGCTAAAAAAGAGAAGTAGAACACCCCCCCAGACTGGGCCTCGGCCCAGCAAGTTACTAGGCCGGCCCAGCCGACGCCCCCTTAACCCCACTCCCCTGGAACCCTAGCGTCGCACCCCCCACTCGCGCCCCCACCAAACCCCTCTCGCTCCCTCGTCTCCTCACCCTAATCCGATCTGGATCGGGGCACGGCCCAGTCGCCATCGACGCCCGTGGTCCCCGCTGACATCGCCGTTGCCGCCCGTGGATCTCGCGCCCCGCCTTCGAGCTTCAATGCCGGACCCGCCGCATCGCATCCCCGTCCTCATCCCCGGCCGACCTCCTCGAGCCACGCCGCCCCCGATTCCCTCCATCGCTGGTGAGGCCCACGGCGTCCCCTTTCCCTCTGCCAGTGCCTCGCACCTGCCGTGCTGCTACTGCTAGCCTCGCACATGCGTTGCTCCGCACTCGCGTAGGCTCGCCTGTCGTCCATTCCCACTCAAACCGCGGCCACCGGTCGACGCGGGCCACAGCGCCCGTTCGGTGGGTCGTCTCCGCGCGGCATTTGGTCGCCGAGGCGACGAGATCGGTGTACGACGCCCCGTCGGGTGGTTGCCGGCGTGCACCACCGCACGAGCGTGCGTTTTGGCCGCTCGGTTCCCCCCTGACATGCGGGCCCGACCGGTTTAATTAGGAGCTAACCTCCCCTGTTTTGTTAAAGGGGCCATTGCCTAATCTGGATGAATGCGATAACCCCCCTAATAAGTTTATGACAAGTGGGGCCCGCCCCTGAGAACATTTATGAAAAGGAAAATAAATAAAGAAAGAAAATAATTAATTACTTACTTAAGGAATTAATTAACTTAATTAATCCTGATTAGATTAACCTAATCACTAAGTTTAGTTAATCAATCTGTTAGTTTAGTTAACAGTATAAAAAATACCTAGATACAACTACTCTCCATGACACACGGGACCCACTCCACTATTCACAGTTTGACCAGTCAGATGTTGACTGGGTCAACTCAGTCAACATGCCCCACATGTCAGCCTTTGTAGACCCTGCTGTGTACACTTTAGTGTGTGCACATAGCATTTGACTATTAATTTTGAATTAATAATAATTCCAGAATTTGGGAAAATCTTTTAAAACTTTAAAAATTAGTATAAAATAATTCGTAACTCTGATGAAAATACTTTATACATGAAAGTTGCTCAGAACGATGAGACAAATCCGAATATGCAGTTCGTTCGGCCGCCACATATCCCTATCATAGCAAACATGCAACAACCCCCCTCCGGTTCGTCTGTCCGAAAACGTCAAACACCAGGAATACTTTCCCGGATATTTTCCCCCTCCGTCAGTAGCACCTACTACTACGTTAGGTCACCTCTAGCACCGCGTAATGCCATGTTACACTTTGTGATGCTTTGATTGCTCTGTTATTTATTGTGCTCCCTTCCGTTACTTCTTTCCGGTAGACCCCGAGACCAGCGCTGATGCCACCGAGTACGATTACATCTACAATGACCCTTCCTTCTTGCCAGAGCAACCAGGCAAGCCCCCCCTGATCACCAGATATTGCCTACTCTCCTCTATACTGCTTGCATTAGAGTAGTGTAGCATGTTACTGCTTTCTGTTAATCCTATTCCAATGCATAGCCTGTCATTGTTGCTACAGTTGTTGATACCTTACCTGCAATCCTAAATGCTTAGTATAGGATGCTAGTTTATCATCAGTGGCCCTACATTCTTGTCTGTCTGCCATGCTATACTATCGGGCCGTGATCACATCGGGTGTTGATCACGGGTATATACTATACATACATACTACACATGTTATGACTAAAGTCGGGTCGGCTCGTTGAGTACCTGCAAGTGATTCCGATGTAGGGGGCTGGAGGGGCAGGTGGTTCCACCCAGGTAGTGGTGGGCCTAGGTTCCCGATGGCCCCCGACTTTACTTTGAGGTGGAGCGACACGACAGGCGAAGACCACCTAGGTGACAGGTGGGCCTGGCCCAGGTCTGCGTTCACGGTTACTTCAAAATAACACGCTTAACGAGATCTGGGTATTTGATCCGAGTCTGGCTACTGGCCTATATGCACTAACCAACTACGCGGGAACAGTTATGGGCACTCGACGTCGTGGTATCAACCGAAGCCTTCGTGACGTCAGCGACTGAGCGGCGTGCACCGGGTTGGACTGGAATGCCTGCTCTTGCATAAGGGAGGCTAGGTCTGCTCACCGGCCGCGTACGCAACATGTAGGCGTGCAATGGGCGATGGTCCCAGACCCGTGCGCCATAGGATTTAGACCAGCGCACTGACCTCTCTATTGTGCCTAGGTAGGGCTGCGACGTGTTGATCTTCCGAGGCCGGGCATGACCCCGACAAGTGTGTCCGGAAAAAGGGGAGCGAGCGTGTTGGGAAATATGGTGCACCCCTGCAGGGAAGTTAATCTATTCGAATAGCCGTGATCTTCGGTAACATGACGACTTGGAGTTGTACCTTGACCTTATGACAACTAGAACCGGATACTTAATAAAACACACCCTTCCAAGTGCCAGATACAACCGATGATCGCTCTCTCACAGGGCGATGAGGGGAGGATCATCGGTTAGGATTATGCTATGCGATGTTACTTGGTGAACTTACCATCTACTCTCTTCTTCTGCTGCAAGATAGAGGTTACTAGAAGCGTAGTCTTCAAAAGGACTAGCTATCCCCCTCTTATTCCAGCATTCTGCAGTTCAGTCCACATATGATACCCCCTTTTCCATTTGATACCAATGCATACATATGTAGTGTATGTCCTTGCTTGCGAGTACTTTGGATGAGTACTCACGGTTGCTTTGCTCCCCCTTTTTTCCTTTCTATACCCGATTGCTGCGACCAGACGATGGAGCCCAGGAGCCAGACGCCACCATCGACGACGACTCCTACTACACTGGAGGTGCCTACTACTACGTGCAGCCCACTGACGATGACTAGGAGTAGTTTAGGAGGATCCCAGGCAGGAGGCCTGTGCCTCTTTCGATCTGTATCCCAGTTTGTGCTAGCCTTCTTAAGGCAAACTTGTTTAACTTATGTCTATACTCAGATATTATTGCTTCCGCTGACTCGTCTATGATCGAGCTCTTGTATTCGAGCCATCGAGGCCCCTGGCTTGTAATATGATGCTTGTATGACTTATTTTATTTGTAGAGTTGTGTTGTGATATCTTCCCATGAGTCCCTAATCTTGATCGTACATGTTTGCGTGTATGATTAGTGTACGGTCAAATTGGGGGCGTCACAAGTTGGTATCAGAGTCGACTGCCTGTAGGAATCCTCCTTCCACACTCCTTGGCCGAAGTCGAGTCTAGACATTAAAAAACTTTTACTAACATGGCTGTGTGTCTTACGGGCCCACGACACCATTGGGGGGTATTAGTATCTTTTACTCCTCATCTATACTCTGAGACTCTGATCTCTCTCATGTTTGGGTTAAATGATTTGCTAACTCTAACTCTAGGTTCTCGTAAATACTTTCTCCCGGAGAGACCCTCGGTCCGAACGATCGACTGCTTCAACAGAAGATTCTGACAATACTCTCAAATGTTCTCCCGAGACTTTGTGCCATCGCTTTTGCAATTCCATTCCATCGATAAACCCTATGGGTAACCACATACACTTTCCATTCATTCAATCATCCCCTGTTGAACTTGTTATTATAAGATACCTTGAAATTCTCTCTATTGTTATTCCAAGAATACTATGTGCCTACTGCCTTACAATTCTTAGCCACATGCATACCCTTACGGATAATTCCTCGCACTTATCAAGTATCCGCTCATTCCCCGTTGATCATGTGTTTCACCAAGGTCTTCGAAATACCCTTCGATCTTCCGAAAATCTCGAGCAGCCTATTCCTCTTGAAATTCTTGCTTTCTTGCATTATGGTTAATCCCATAAGTCTCGTAGTCTTATTGGCACCCCTTATCATTATCATTTTGAGTCTATTGATTCAATATGTTTGTGAATGCCGGCAATCATCGTTGATCCTTATAAATTACCTTTCCGGCTGAGCTGCCATTCTTTTAACTGGAATTGGTTCCCGGCTAATCAAATTGCCATGATTGTACCCCTAAGGCTATTCAACTTATCCATCCCTAATCAGAGCATTGCTTCTGATCCCTTGATCTGGAAATCATAATTCCTTTGCATTTGAGCTTTGAGTTAGTTAGTTGTTTCTATAATCTAATCTCCCTGCGTTCTTTCTTTCTCTGGTTGAGTACTGATACTCACATCAGATCCCTTATGGACCACCAGATCCTTTATTGGATTTTGTCCAACACCGTACTTCATATTCATTACACTTGTGAGCCTTTCATCGGATACATAATGCCTTTGGTAAATTGTATCCTCTGCTTTGTGAACCATGCTCTACTTTCGAGCTTGTATTATTTACTCTGAAGTTTGTGGTATATGTTCCTAAGATGCCCTGATGGATTGAACCTATGCCTTCCCTAATCTGTGTGAACCCGAAGGATTTCACGGGCCATACTTATCTGGTATTACACCAGGTAAAAATTTCAACAACTAATGTCATTTTTGAAATATGAGAGGTGAATGAAAGGTTATACGTTGGACAAGTGGGAGTCGACCTTGAACTTTGTGTTCATGACCATGGTCACGATGTAGATCCTACCATAGAAGCTTCTTGTAATAATAACTATTTCTATGATATAATATCATCTGGTATCTGTGAATGGATCCTAGGCAATCGTGGTTCCGACCATATCATTTCGCCTTGAACAACAAGCTTGATTTCGAGTTTGTGTCGTACTCGTGGTTCCAATAATTTTTCGCTTCATCATTCCGTTGACCTGATGTCATCGCCGACCGATTACATGTTCATGAAATCTCTCGACAACTGTGTCGTGATAATCATCAACATCCTAAGCTTTTCCAAGATTTATATATCGAATTCTTAATGGGTAATACCATCCTTGCCCCTCGATGATTCGTGTTATCATCGACCACTTTATTGCCTTCCGTTTAACACAAACTTGTTCATGTTTTGTGTTATACCTTGGGATCCTTGCTATCCAACATTTGTTCTTCTTTGCCTTGGAGTATTACCATCTTTTATGTCAAGAATGTTGTCGGAATTTCACCACCTCTTGAGAGTTCTAGATATGAGTGATACTTCTCACCATCACCATTCCTTCTTGGTCCCCGTGTTGTTTCTAACCGAAATACCTGCAAATGGACCGAGAGGTGTAAATTTCAAAACTTATAGCAACCCTATTGCTTTGAAGTTAATGGTCGATAGTTTCATTCTAAGTCTATTGCTTATTGGATCATCATTCAAACATTGATCGTGCTACCTAGTCCAGATTTCCGGGTGCACGCTTCTATCATTATTAAATTGAGTATGTTTTATCTCCTTGTTCACATAATTGTGGAAATCCATCTTTTTGGAAATCCCAATGAATTGTCGCTGAGACCATCAGCCACCCCTCATTCTCCCCTTGGTTTAATGATGAACTCTTGTTTCGGAACTCTCTTCCATAGTTTATTTCCTAAGAATCTTACAATGTCATCTCGACAATAGGTGTTGCACCTTCTTCTCACGCATCTTGAGTATGAGGTATCCTGACACCAATCAGATCTGAATCTCGGTCAGATATGATGGTTGGAACATATTTTCAGGAGTTATGACATTGGTTTTTGTATGACCCGGTAAGGTGATGTCATGCCTAGCACACCTGGCCGGAGGACCTATTGTTATAGTTCTTCATTTTTAGCAAAGTAATCCATTCTTCCATAAGGAAATTGTAAGACTTATTCTATAAGTTGTTCCTGATGAATCCTGGGACTATCCAAAGTCTGACCTTGCTTGAAGACCATGTCAATGCTTTCTCAAAGCTTGTCTATGGTACTCTGATTTTCAACGATAACATTTGAAGCCCAATGCTAAATGTTTCCTGCTCAATTACCCAAAAACCACTGTATGGATAACATCGTGAAATTCCTCTCCCCTTACCTAAGTGGTTTTCTACCTTCTATCCGGTCTTGGATATCATACTCTGCTTGTTCTTGGGAAGAATATACCCCTGAAATATGTGTTTAAACACATTTTCCTTTCCATTATTCTGTTTAATCTGATAATCACATTTTTCCTTTCCATTGTTCTGTTTAACCTTCATGAGGTTTGTATGATCTAAGCAGTAATACGTCACTACTTTTATAAGCACCTCAGTGTATAACTTTGTCAGTAAGACCTTGTTACTATTGTTGTTGACATTTCGGTAACCACCGATGGACGAGAACTTTGCCTATTGGTCCGCCTCGTTCAACGAGCAGGAAGATGGTTCTCTTCGTCCCTCGCCCTTGGTACCGACATTGTTGCCGACATAGCTGGCAGGCTACCCTCTGACATGCCTTGCTATCATGACCATGCAAGATGTCACCGCTCCTCATACTTTCAACCCACATGGTGGGCCCATAACCCACAAATCCCAGGATCGAAACCTGACTCTCCTGTACACCCCAGCTCCTAAAGGCTATTCCTCATGCTTGGCTTCATATGTAATTCACGAGCCACCTTCCAAGAAATCATCAATTCTGGTATCAGACATAATACTTATTCCCGCTGCTCTAAAACCCTTTCACACTCTGTTTTAGGCAACGAATGATTGGCTAGCCACTTGAAACTTCTTACCGTACCTTCTTGCTCGGCTCTCGATGTGTTCCATTTCGAGAGTTACTCGTGTGATCAATATAATGGATCGACCAATTCGAGAGTTACTCATGTGATCATTCATGGGATAAACCCAGGTGATTTCCCTTGATAGGATTCTATCGTTGTCAGGCTGCCCCTTGTCTTATTGATAACTACGATGGAGTTCACCAAGAAAGGCTGATGACTTATCCTGATAACCCGAAGCTAAGGAATGACGACATCAACGGAAGCGGTCAACTTGTTCGAGAAGAGCAGCCACAACCGAGAAGATCCGTTAGAATCTCGTAACCTAATCTCTTCCCCCTTACTCCCGCTCCTAAATCTCGGGACGAGATTTTTTGTAGTGGAGGAGAATTGTGACGCCTGGATAATAAAGCTACAGTAAACCTCTGCTAATGATGCCATGTCACCTCAGTTATTGTTGATAAACTCGCGTCGGTTTGAAACCCAGTTCAAACTTCAAATTTAAAATCAAGGCAACTTCAAAAGTTTTCAAACATTAAAACTAAAATATACGAGAGGTGGCAAATAATGCATAAGTAATTATGGTGGAGAATCCACATTTTTATAGAATATTTAATGCACTAAAATAAATAAAACTGTGGCTAAAATAAATATATAAATACCTTATAAATAATAAAAATGTACCAAGTATTTTATTATTGCACCAAACTTTTTGAGGTAGTGGGCTATATTATAAAAATATTTTAGGTGTTTGTTTTGTATTTTCTAAAAAAACTAAAATAGGTGTAACTAAAATAGAATAGAAAATAATAGATAAAAGAAAAGGAAATAAAAACAAAAGCTAAAAAAAGAAAGAGAAGTAGAACAACCCCGCCCCCCCTTCCCGACTGGGCCTCGGCCCAGCAGGTCACTAGGCCGGCCCAGCCGACGCCCCCTTAACCCCACTCCCCTGGAACCCTAGCGCCGCACCCCCACTCGCGCCCCCACCAAACCCCTCTCGCTCCCTCGTCTCCTCCCTATGATCCGATCTAGATCGAGGCACGGCCAGTCGCCGTCGACGCCCGTGGTCCCCGCCGACATCGCCATTGCCGCCCGTGGATCTCGTGCCCCGCCGTCGAGCTTCAATGCCGGACCCACCGCCTCGCATCCCCGTCCTCATCCCTGGCCGGCCTCCTCGAGCCACGTCGCCCCCGCTTCCCTCCATCGCTGGTTGTCACAGCCCTAGAATTTGTTTGTAATTAGTTGCATCAGCACCCATGCATCATGTCTAAAATTTATTTGAAAGTTGAAATGGGGACTGTTAAACCCTAGCACCAAATGAAATTCAACTAGGTTCAACTTAAATCTTTTCAATGAACCCAAAATGCCCTTTAAAAATGTTCATCATTTTTGAATTGGTTTTGGCACCTCTGACAAAAATGGTGCACATTTTTCTAGCTCAATTTGGATTTTTGAATGAACTCATTAAGTATTTGAATTTGGGCATTTAATTGTTATAAATAATTAAAAATGCCCAAATAATTCTAGAAGTGGTTGAGGGCTGTTGGAAATATTTCCAAATGTGCCCACAAGTCATTTCAGGAATTTGGAAATGGTTTGGTCTTTTAACTAAATCAAAACATAATAGCAAAAATAGAAAAAACAGAACAAATTAAATAACAAAGAGAGAGAGTCACCTGGGCCACTTACCTGGCGCGGCCAGCTGGACGGCCCAGCCCACTGGCTGGAGCGGTTGTCTTCAACCTCTGCCAGTAGGCAGAGGCGTGTCGACGCCTGCACGCCCGAGGCCTCCACCTCCTCTCTGCCTGCTCACCCGTATGCCTTTGGACGGCACCACGCACTCCCCCCGGCCCCCCC
>NC_041384.1:347367897-347432665 GCF_002162155.2 Triticum dicoccoides | reverse complement strand
CTTCCGCGACGGCCGACGCGGCCATGGAAGCGCCGCCGTGAACCACCGCGCTCCCCGACCCCCTCTCGCCTTCCCGTGTTGCGTGGAAGCTCTGCCACCGTCGCCCACGCCTCCTGGACGACCCGCAGGATGCCGGACGCACCGCACCACGACCATGGCGTCGTCTTCAACCTCTCGGCCGCCGAGATCGCCGATGACCGCACGCCGTCACCAACCCTTCCTCGAGCCCGCTGAGACGCGTACTGCAACCGCCGTGAGCTCCTTCCCCGAACCCCCCTCTTCTCCGTCTCGTTTACATGCCGTAGTGCCATTCCTCACCGTCACCGAAGCTCGACGCCGTTGTGCTTCGTCGCCACCGTGGCTACAGTGAACGTAGCTCGAAGCCGAGCACACCGCTCTGCTCAGCGCGGCTCCAGGAGCCCGTAGCGCCCACCAGCTCCTCCCCACATGCCCCTAGCTCCAACCCGAGCACGCCCGTAGCTCTGGCCGCCGCCCAAGTGGTAGCCGCCGTAGTTCCCGATCTCTCCTTGCCCAGGGGCCTGCTCCGTTGGATGCGGTGCACGTCCAGCAACCCGTGGCACCAAACCGCGAGCCCAATGGTCGCCGGATGGCAAAACTCGACGCCTCCGCCGTGCGGAATGGTTGCTGCCAGCCAGATTCCAGTGAGGCCGACGTGGTGACATCATTAGTTGCTAATGAGCCCACTAATGACCCCTCTAGAGCCACTGACGTGTGGGACCCTGTGACTAATTAGGTTAGTCTAATTTTCTGTTAAGATTAGTACTAATATGTGTGGACCCCACGTGTCAGCTTTGACTTTGGTCAAGTTAACGTTGACCGGTCCCACTTGTCATCCACACAAACCAGCCCGAGACACTAACGTGGTGACCCCACACGTCAGGTTTGACCTCGACCCGTCATGTTGACTGGATGATGTCACAGTGACGCAGTGATGAGGGCATAAATGCTTTTCTGGATTTTAAATAAATCAGAAATGATTTGCTTAATTCAGAAAATGTCCTGAACTTCTAAAAATCATAGAAAATCAACCGGAGCTCAGAATTAAATAAATTATATATGAAAAATTATCAAACAAATCCAATCTATCCATCTGTGGCATTTTCATGCATGTTAGAACAACGTATAGCTGCTGAATTGGACAAATCAATAAATGGCATTTGAAATGCCTTTCATGGAGTTTGAATTTGAACCTTTGGTTCAAACCAACTTCATTTAATCTGGTTGCTAGATGCATTAGCCCAAACACCAGCATGTTGCCATGTCATGATCATACATCATATTGTTGCATTGCATTGATTGTGTTCTTTCTGTGTTTGCCGGTGATTGTCCCCCCCTCGATAGACGTATGTTTCGACGATGTGATCAATTACACCGATGAAGAGCTATATCATCTTCGGAAGTGCCAGGCAAGCAAAACCCACTTGTTCATTCCGATACAATCCCACTCTCTCGCTCATGCACTCTTTTACTGCATTAGGACAACAACGATTCAACTGTTACATGTTGCGGTAGTTGAACCCCTTTCCTTGCATGACCTGTCATTGCCACAGTAAATAGATGAAACCCACTAGCATGAGTAGGAGTTGTTTGAGCCCTGATGTGCCTACTCATTCATGCTTGTTTGTCATGCCTGCTACTTCTTAGAGTTGAGTCAGGTCTGATTCATCGGGGATGAGTTGGAATGGTGTTGAACATGTCCTACTGTGTGTGAGCTAAGTGTATGAACACGATTTGGTAAAGGTAGCGGTGAGAGGCCATGTAGGAGTACATGGCAGGTTGTCTCATTGCAGCCGTCCTCAAGAACTGAGTTATGTGTTTGTGATCCATGAACAGTTACTACCACACATTGGAATGCTTAAGTGCCCCTCTCGACTTATTAATCAACCTGATCTCTATCCAGGAGTTGCAACTAGTTTCTGGTGTTTGTAGGTAGTGTTAGTAGTCTACCAAGTGGTACCCGATACAGGTGGGCTTGGGACAGACTAGGCACCATGGCACGGTGTACCAAGCGTAGATCCACCCGTCGAGGTGGGCTTGGGAACCCTGCACACATCGTTTGGGGCCATGAGCGACACCCCGGCCGGATCTCCTTATGGATGGAACCCTAATAGGCGATAAACCTGGACTAGAGACTTGTGTGGTTAGTCAGGTCGTGGCCGACTCCCTCGCCAGGCTTCCTCTTGAAGGTTGCCGAGATACACAATGTGTACATGGTGGTAAGTGGCGAGAGCGTGTGTGAAGAAGTACACCCCTGCAGGGTTAACATTATCTATTAGAATAGCCGTGTCCGCGGTAAAGGACTTCTGGGTTGCCTATAACAGTTAATAGACAAGTGAAAGTGGATACTCTAAAATGTGCAAGATAAGCGTGAGTGCTATGGATGGCGTTCTCGTAGGAAGACGAGAGTCGATCCATAGTGGTGTATTGAATGGTGAATATGTGGACTCGTGTGCGCCACCTCAAAAGAGTTACTTGCAGTCGTAGTTCAGGTTAGCCACTGAGTCAAAGCTGGCTTGCTGCAGTTAAACTCCACCACCCCTTTGTTGATACCGATGCATATGTAGATAGTTCTGATGTAAGTCATGCTGGGTACATTTGTACTCATGTTTGCCTATTTTATGTTTTGTAGAGACGTCAGTCTCGCTAGTAGTTCCGTGTGGACTTCGATGTTTAGCTTGATACCTCAGCTACGATCTTGTGCCATCGGTAGGATCTGGTAGATAGTCAGGCTTCTCAGCCTTTTTCATTTATAGATGTTTGTACTCAGACATGTTAAGCTTCCGCATGTGCTTTGATTGTATGCTATGATTGTTGGGTCATGAGACCCATGTTTGTAATATCTGGCTCCTCGGAGCCTAATGAATAAATACTCTGAGTCGTAGAGTCTTGTTGTGATGCCATGTTGTATTGCACATATTGAGCATCTTGTGTGTATGATTGAAATGCTTGGTATGTGTGGGATCCGACAACCTAGTTGTTTATCCTTGGTAGCCTCTCTTATGGGGAAATGTAGTCTTGTGCTTCCATGAGCCATATTAGTCCGCTACAGCCCGGTTCACCGGAGTCCTGCTAGCCCAGCACTACTGCTCTGAAACACTTGACTAGCCGGCATGTGATTCACTTCGTTCCTGTGTCTGTTCCTTCGAGGAAATGTCAGGCGGTGACATCCGGAGTCCTGCCTAGCCTGCTACAGCCCGGTTCAACCGGAGTCCTGTTAGCCCAGTGCTACAGCCCGGATTCACATGCTGCTGACCGACATGCTCAATGTTGATTCATGTATGCCTGTCCCCGTAAGTTAGTTCCACTTTGGGTTCACGACTAGTCATGTCGGCCCGGGTTCCCTGTCATATGGATGCTAGCGACACTATCATATACGTGAGCCAAAAGGCGCAAACGGTCCCGGGCCATGGTAAGGCGACACCCGTGGGAATACCGTGCGTGAGGCTGCAAAGTGATATGAGGTGTTACCGGCTAGATCGATGTGACTTGGAATCGGGGTCCTGACAGCTTTGGTATCAGAGCCTGACTGACTGTAGGATTACCAAGCCAAACTGGTCGAAGTTGTGTCTAGAAATGCTTTAGTTATATAAGGGAATTGATTGTGGAAGGGAACATAAGGCTCTTTTTACTTCTTTACCTTATGCCCTCTGATCTGAGTCATCCTCTTCTTTTCTGTGGGGATTAAGAACTAGGCTTTCCCATCTTCTATTAGGATCACGTGTTACTAATCCGTAGACTTATAGGAATGGTGGATTCAAGTATCAGTTCAGTTCCTACTACTTCCGTGTGTTGTTAGTTAATCCCAGAACCTTGATATGATGATGCTAAGTGGTTATGCCACCATTTTGCATGATGTCTCAAATCTTCTTCAGCATTTTACAGCCGTTATGCTGTCCGAGTCCTGGGATGATAGTGTTTGCTAGTTCCTTTAGGATATTAGTAACCTTTGCATTAGTCCTCGAGGTCCATGGTAGTTCCTTCTTCCAAATACTACGAATCGCTTATGGCAGAAGTTCGTTGAACCAAAAGATAACAATAAGAGTGCTCTTGACGAGTTCTCCATTCAAATTGTGAATCTGCCAGTCCTTCTTCTTCTGCGTGGGTTATCCGGAAGAAATATATTGAACTTGTTCGACATCTAATCCATGCGTCCACAACTCAAAAAAATTATATGTTCCTTGAGTTTTCCCCCTTTAGTTGTACCCCGACCTTAGCCTATCAGTTGATAGTCAAGAGTATGTGTGCATTTGTGTTTATCGGTGCCTTTTACTCTTGTGGTCCATCAAGCCATTCTATTCCGGAATGACAAGGAGAAACAAACTCCAGTACCTTGTGTTCGAGGATTGGGTCAAAGTAGTTGTATTCCACAGATCCAAATGCCAATCCAGCTTTTGTTTTGTTCTACCTTGGAGTGTCGCCCTCTTTCATATCATGAATGATAGGAGAATTGCACAATCTTCATGAGTTCTTGACGCAGTGATACTTCTTGCCATCTGAGGGAGTCCTGGATTAGGGGGTGTCCGGATAGCCGGACTATACCTTCGGCCGAACTCCTGGACTATGAAGATACAAGATTGAAGACTTCGTCCTGTGTCCGGAAAGGACTTTCCTTGGCGTGGAAGGCAAGCTTGGTGATACGGATATGTAGATTTCCTACCATTGTAACCGACTCTGTGTAACCCTAGCCCTCTCCGGTGTCTATATAAACCAGAGGGTTTTTGTCCGTAGGGACAACGATCATACCATAGGCTAGCTTCTAGGGTTTAGCCTCCTTGATCTCGTGGTAGATCTACTCTTGTACTACCCATATCATCAATATTAATCAAGCAGGACGTAGGGTTTTACCTCCATCAAGAGGGCCCGAACCTGGGTAAAACATTCTGTCCCTGCCTCCTGTTACCATCCGCATAGACGCACAGTTCGGGACCCCCTACCCGAGATCCGCCGGTTTTGACACCGACATTGGTGCTTTCATTGAGAGTTCCTCTATGCCATCGCCATCAGGAAGGATGCATCATCCCGTCTTTAAAGACGGCACTGTTGCTAAGGGAGCTTTGGCTGTCGGCCAGACTCTCAGGCTAGGTGGTTTCCTTATGACCGCCTATTCGGCTACTGCGTCGACGATTACCTCTCGGGTCATCAAAAGCAATCTTCATGTCAGCTCGGAATTCGCCGAGCAGCTAGATCCAATGGAGCTCTCTTCCCTAAACGAGCTCTTGGATCGCTTCGCCGCCCTGGGAGTCGCTACGGATTACGACCAGATTGGGCCTAAACCCGATCAGAGAGAGATTAACTCTCCCTAGGTCACCCATCACGTTGCCGTGGTAGAGGGACAGTGCGGAGACCCTTCATCTATCTTAAGGACTAGCTATGTCTGGATTCCCGATCCCTCCAAGCCAGATACCCGTGGAGGGGAGGACATCACTCAAGACCTGAACTTAAAGTCGGGCGACGGGCTAGATTCATTGGACAGCATCCAAGAATCCAAACTTCCGAGTTCGGAAACTCCTTGGCCCCTGGGTCTCAGATTGGGTGAGGTTTCGGATTTGATTCCACCCACCCACCCATACATAAGCGATCTATCTCAAATTAGGCAAGAGCCCGAAGAAACAGTACATCATTACTGGGTCAGATTCCTCCTAGTTATGAACAGGATAAAGGACTGCCGCGAGGAAGACGAAATTTCATTCTTCCACAATAATTGCACGGACAAGGGAATCCTCAACACCATAAGTCGCCGTGATATTACACGCTTCGCTGACTTGGCGTCCATAGTACGAAAGTACTGTGCGATGGAAAGCGCCTGGAAAACCGAAATAAAATTTTGGGACAATCCGGCCTTGAATACAAACCCAGTCCGAAATAGAAGGGTGTATCATCGCCAGACACCCGGGTTCAATACCAAAAAGCAAAAGCCCTCTACAGGGCACGGAACCGTGCTGGAAGGATGGCTTAATGGACCCTGTAAAATTCACAGGGTAGAGGGCGCCACACCAACTCATAGCCTTAGAGCATGTTGGTTACTCCGGCAGGTGGCAAAAATTGGCGAAGATCTTTTAATTCCATAAGCCACAGAAAGCCACCCCAGAGACACCAGTACGGTATTAACAGTCTTCGAGACTTTCGCATCAAATAATATGCGAAAAAGAACACTCCTCAGCCTTGCCGAAGTCTACCAAGTAGCAACAATAAACCCATGGAGTGACACGGCTATTACTTTTAACGCCAGTGATGAACCTAAATTCCGAACAGCCCGAGCACCAGCCGCATTGGTCCTCAGTCCAATAGTGGACGGCTTTCGTCTTACCAAGGTACTCATGGATGGTTGCAGTGGATTGAACCTCATTTATGAGGAAACCCTTCAAAAAATGGAAATAGACTGGAACCGCATTGAGCGAAGCAGCACAACCTTTAGAGGAATAATCCCCAGTCGGGAAGCGCGCTGTACAGGAAAAATCACACTAGATGTGGTGTTCGGCACGCCGAATAATTACAGGTCCGAAGAGGTCACGTTCCAAGTGGCCCCGTTCAGTAGCGGATATCATGCTCTGCTAGGGCGGGAAGCGTTTACAATCTTCGAAGCAATACCCCATTACGGGTACATGAAGCTCAAGATGCCCGGGCCTAACGGAATCATCACTCTCGCTAGTGATCCGGACATAGCACTCCGCGCCGAAAACAAGACAGCTGCACTGGCCCTCGAGGCGCTATCCGAAGCCCTAGCGGCTGAGGAACTGACTGCGTTGCGCGCCACGGTGAATAGGGACGATGTGATACTCGACAAAAGATCCAAGTCCACCTCCTTTAAACCAGCAGACGAAATAGTCAAATTCCAGGTCCATCCAATGGACCCCAATAAAACAGCTTCCATCGGAGCACAGTTAAACCCTAATGTAGACGCCGCACTGCGAGAGTTCCTACGAGAGAACTGGGACATTTTCGCCTGGCACCCTTCAGACATGCCAGGAATCCCACGCAGGCTGGCCGAACACAGCTTAAATATCCTAAAAGGATTCAAGCCAGTCAAACAGGCTCTTCGGCATTTTTCCGAACCTAAGAGACAGGCCATGGGAGAGGAATTAGCCAAGCTACTGGAGGCCGGATTCATCAAAGATATAAAACACCCGGACTGGCTAGCAAACCTAGTGATGGTACCAAAGAAGGACAAATCCTGGCGCCTGTGCGTTGATTTTAAAGACCTTAACAAGGCTTGCCCAAAGGATCCCTTCCCTCTCCCCCGCATCGATCAAATTATCGACGCTACCGCAGGACACGATTCGTTGTGTTTCCTCGATGCATACTCCGGCTACCATCAAATAAAGACGACAGAGTCAGACCAAGCCAAAACGGCATTCATCACACCATACGGCCCATTCTACTTCAACACAATGCCCTTCGGGCTCAAAAACGCCGGCGCAACATATCAGCGCATGATTCAGACATGTCTGGCAAACCAGATCGGCAAAACAGTGGAGGCATATGTAGATGATGTGGTCATTAAAACAAGACATGTCGAATCTCTAGTAGATGACTTGAGGCTAACATTTGGTAACCTCCGAACATACGACATCAAGCTCAACCCGGAAAAATGCATTTTCGGCATTCCAGCCAGAAAGCTCTTGGGCTTCATTGTATCTGGTAGAGGAATTGAAGCAAATCCAGCCAAGATCCGAGCTCTGTCACAATTGGATATCCCAAAGGACCTCAAACAAATACAAAACTTAACCGGATGCGTGGCGGCTCTAAGCCGCTTTATCTCCCGCTTGGGAGAATTGGCCCTACCCCTTTACCGCCTCCTTCGGCGCACCGAACACTTCGAGTGGACGGATGCAGCCACGGCCGGACTCGACGAAATAAAAGCCATCTTGGCAACAAACCCAGTCCTGGCCGCGCCAAACATTGGCGAACCAATGCTATTATACATTGCAGCAACCAATCCGGTCGTAAGCGCAGTGCTCGTCGTCGAACGAGAAACGGACGGACACAAATTCCCCCTTCAAAAGCCGGTCTACTATGTGTCCACTGTCCTTACTCCGTGCAAGTCACGGTACCCGCATTATCAAAAGATTGCATACACGGTATTTATGGCATCCCGGAAGCTGCGACACTACTTTCAAGAGTGTTCAATAACAGTAGCCTCGGAAGTGCCACTTAACGATATTATAAACAACCGCGACGCGACGGGCCGGATTGCAAAGTGGGCCATTGAGCTCCTCCCGTTCGACATAACTTACAAGCCACGACGAGCCATCAAGTCGCAAGTTTTGGCCAACTTCATCGCAGAATGGACGGAGGCCGAACTCCCTAAAGAGTACGGTACATATTCAAACTGGGTCATGCACTTCGACGGCTCCGAAATGTTGGCCGGTCTAGGGGCTGGCGTCGTTTTGCCGTCCCCCACAGGAGACACAGTTCAATACGTACTCCAGATAATGTACACAGACTCCAACAATGCAGCCGAATATGAGGCCATTTTACATGGTCTCCGGATGGCAGTATCCATGGGCATTCAATGCCTAGAGGTGCGCGGGGACTCGAACCTCACAATATCCCAAATAAGTGGAGACTTTGATGCCAAGGATCCAAAAATGGCAGCTTATCGCAACGCCGTCCTAAAAATGTCAGCTCGGTTCGAAGGCCTCGAATTTCACCATATAGCCCGGGAAAATAATCAGGCGGCAGATGTCCTGGCATGCATTGGCACAAAACGCGATGTAGTCCCCCCCAACATCTTCTTGGAAAGGCTGTTCAAGCCATCCGTAGTATGGGAAGGGGAACCCGACAATAATAGCCCAGA
The DNA here is from genome assembly GCF_002162155.2 of Triticum dicoccoides. Lineage (NCBI taxonomy): Eukaryota > Viridiplantae > Streptophyta > Magnoliopsida > Poales > Poaceae > Triticum > Triticum dicoccoides. The sequence goes on along the minus strand of NC_041384.1, from coordinate 347,423,847 downwards.
CCCAACCGCACTGCCCGACAGCGAACACTCTGACATAATTGGAGGCTCTGCCAATGAAATAACACCTCCAGCCCACGTAATAATGGCCGTCATCGCCCCGTGGACAGAACCATTCCTCGCCTACCTTACTAGGCAGGAACTCCCCGAGGACCAAAATGAGGCACGCTGCATAGTGTGGCGATCTAAAGCCTATAAAGTCCATGATGGAGAGCTTTATAAGAAAAGTGCTACCGGAGTCCTTCAAAGGTGCATCTCCGAAGAGGAAGGGCGGAACCTCCTGGCTGAAATTCATGCCGGACTCGGTGGTCATCACGCTGCAGCTCGGTCCCTTGTAAGCAAGGCCTTCCGTACAGGCTTTTATTGGCCGACGGCCCGAGCAGACGCCCAGGACTTAGTCCAACGATGGTCGGTTGCCAGCTTTTTGCAAACCAAAGCCATATGCCACCCACCGCCCACCAAACTATCCCCATCACTTGGCCCTTCGCGGTCTGGGGGCTTGACATGGTTGGACCCCTTAAAGGCGGAACCCACAAGAAAAAATACTTACTGGTCATGGTGGATAAGTTCACCAAATGGATAGAAGCCAAGCCTGTTAAGACGGCCGAATCCGCACCGGTGATAGACTTTATATCCGGGGTTGTACACCGTTACGGCGTCCCCCACAGCATCATCACTGATAACGGCACGAACTTTACGGTCGATGAGGTAAAACTCTGGTGCAAAAACATGGGCATCAAGCTCGATTATGCTTCCGTCTATCACCCACAAACTAACGGTCAGGTCGAACGTGCAAATGGTCTTATCATGAGCGGCATCAAACCTAGATTAGTGCGGTCCCTTAAGGAATCTAATACGCACTGGGTAGAGGAGCTCGACTCCGTACTCTAGGGGCTGCGGACCACGCCGAATCGCACCACCGGATACACACCATTCTTCATGCTGTATGGCGCAGAGGCAGTTTTGCCCTGCGACATAATTCATGACTCACCTCGAGTGCACAGGTACGAAGAAAGAGAAGCCGAGCTCGATCGGCAGGACAGTTTGGATGCCTTGGAGGAAGAGCGTGACGTGGCAAAAGCCCGTTCCACATTCTATCAACAGCATGCTCGAAGATACCAAAGCAGAGAAGTACAGGCCAAAAATTACAATGTTGGTGAATTAGTTCTACGCCTGCCGGATAAGAAAAAGGACAAACTCAAGCCCAAGTGGGAAGGTCCCATCATAATTGACCAAGTCCTGACTAGTGGAGCATACCGCCTGCGAGATGCATCGGATAACCGACTCGAGCCGAACCCATGGAACGCAGCCCGTCTCCGAAGTTTCTACGCCTAGCGCCGGACTCTGTGTTCGTCTCCTTCCTCTGTCCATTTTTTATATACTTTCTGTCTTACATTTCTCTCCTTCTCCTCTCTCTCTCTCTCTTATAGCCTTTACAGGCTCATACAGTGATGCGCTATCCGTGCTCATTAAACCTGGGGGCTTCCTTAAACAGAAGCTTATTTATATGGGCTTCATGCCCAACACATGTGTCACACTTCCGCATGTACCTTTTATTCACCATTATATGCATCGATATGACTTAAGTTTTGGCCAAGCTGGGTTGCTTGGCTCCTGTGCTTACCCCTACGTTCCCGATTGTTCGGCTAGGTGGTAAAGGGAGCACCTCTGCGATTGTTACTGCCGGGTTAGCCGGATGTGTACCTCAGACTGGGTGAAGCCGAAAGCTAGCGTTCTTAAGGGAATATTCGGTCGGTGAACTAAAGATGATCTTTTTTTCACTTATTTATCTATACGCCCCCAGATGTTTTTCTTGCGTCTCTTTTCGCAGAATGGACATGCACTTTAGGGCATGCCTACCAGGGAAAGGAACCCCTAACGGAAATATTCTCCCTGGAAGATGTTTCTTACTAACCATGTAATATAACATAACTAGTTGGGCACTTGTCTGTTCAAGCACTAATGACCCCTACGCCTGGTCTCCATGCATACCCCGTTTCTTATATAACCGCGAGGGTATTCGGACACACTTCGGACCGTCAGGTCCCGAGGTTGAAGCGAAAAGGTCGGCCATGACAAACGATCTACAATCCGGCTAGAAGGTATTACACAAGTCAATTATAATTACATAGTCAATCTGAATGTTTGTATTCCTCTTCAATACCATCTAACAGGCTGTCTAGTTTACAGTCCTGTTGGGAATACTTTGCGGCCAATTCTACTTGGCCGTATACTAAGCTCACAGGGATCTCCTTCCCATCGGGCCCCACGGGTCCGACCTCAGCCATGTGGTTTGGGTCAGCCTTCGTGTACCATGTCTTCACCATGGCCCAGGCCTCCCTGGCGCCTTGACGGCAGGCAGACATCTTCCACAATCGGAAGCGCCGCCGCGCTCCCTTCAGCTTCTCTACAAGCTCTCCAAGGCCTTCGGGCATGGAGACGGATGGCCACAAGGCCTGGGCGATGCTTTGCATCACCTGCCGAACTCGCTCATGCAGTTGAGAGAGCTTGGGAAGAAAGTCACCCATAGAACCGGGCATTTCCTCTGCAGGATGACCTGTTAGCATACCTACAAACATTACTCTGTTAGTCGACTTCCTCGCCGAACTCTTTTTTCAAAGTTTGTTTAAGCACTTACTATATATGCCGCGTCGAAGCCGTTGATTCTCCTTCACGGAGTCCAATAGCTAGGCACGAACATCCTTCATTTCAACGCCCAGCTTGGTGTTGGCATCTTGGAGATCGTTCTTCTCCCGCCTCACCTTTGTCAGCATGCTCTCACCAGCCTTCAGCTGGCGTCGGAGTTGTTGCTCTTCCAGATTTAATCCGGCGCCATCTAAAATTTCATTTGTCAGATTTGCATCCACGCCGCACATCGCAAAATACTTATCTTTCGAAGCGTATATTACCAGAGGGGGTCTCCTTGGGTTCCCCTGCCGCGGCTAGTGCGGCCTCAAGTTGGGCTTTGCACTCTTCCAGCTCCTGGGACAGTAGGGTATTCTTTTCTGTAAGAACCTGCATAACAAATGATCCTTAAATCGGTTATTCTAACTGTTTCAAGTCTCGGGGGCTACTGGTATATATATAATTACCAAAAATTTCTTACCCGTAAGTCTTTTACATATTGCTCCATGGCTCTGGCTAGACCATTTTGAGCGGCACGGAGGTAGGCATCTCCCGAATTGAAGGCATCCAATGCCTCTTGGGAGAAACAAGCGTCGCGAAGAACTGTCCGGTGACGCCTGTGGTTCATGGCACTCTCCACCTCATAATTGGTGGCAGACAGCCTGTCTGCATCCTCTGTCGGAGGAGCGTCCGGTGCGCGCCTCGTGTTTGCCTCCGCTTCCGGACCAGACTTTGGAGCCTGGCTGGTGGAGGCGCGATTGGCAACCTCTCCGGATATAGTCCGGCGAGGTCTCTTCATCCTGAAGAGAGCATGAGCGTTAGTATGCCTTGAAGGAATAACACTTGGGAATAAGATGGCGCGCTATACCTTTGCGCCGGCATCTCAGTCCGGACCGCACTTCTTTTCAGCCCGCGGGGCCTTGCCGCCCCTCGTGGGCTAGTCGCTGCAGGCTCGGCCTCCCATCTCAAGGACCTCCCCTGCAAAACACGGTTGTCATATGGCAGTCGAAAACACGCGAGGATAGATCTCTTTTCGAAGTGCTGGGACTTCGATCTCAGTTACCTATGAGGCTGGGAGTAGCCCTGGGTAATCGGCCGTAATGGCCACCAAGGCGTTGTCCTTACTCAAATGATGAAACACCCCATCAATCAGCTCCACAGATAAGTCCGGATCCTCTTGAGAGGCCGGGTCGAGGAACCGTCCCGGATCCTTGGGTTGTGGAGGAGGGCTGTTTATTTCTTTAATAGCCTGGTGCAGTTCCTGTGTTGAAGTTGTTAGACTGAATATTTAACAATGGGAATATAAAAACGGATGGGCAAGTAAAAGTGTCCACTTACCCTACTTGGGGGATTGTACATAGAAAATCCACCCTGAGGGTTGACGCAGAGAAATTCCTCCTCTTCTCCCTTGTACAAAGTGGACAAGATCTTTATTAGAGCGGCAGCCGAATCCGGCCCCTTACGGCCATGGCGGGTGGCGCCGTCCTCCCCGTTGAAGTCCCACATGGGGCGGCCTCTATACTGAAGCGGCTGCACCCCTCGCATGATGCATGCAGCCATGACCCCGATCATGGTAAGTCCGGAATGAGCTAACAACCTTATCCGGCCCATCAGGTAAAGAACGTCCTTGTCGCTTTCCCTCTAAGGGCTCCGTGGACACCAGTTGAGGCACTTCTTTAGGGGAGCACTATCGAACTCAGGGAGGCCGATCCGGACAGGATCCGGCAGCGGGACGTCCTCTATCTAAAACCATTCCAAAGGCCAGTCTTCGGACGCCTTCTTTGGGGTTCCGGATAGATATCCGGTCCCGGCGATGCGCCACACTTCGGCTCCGCCCACTTGATATATTGACCACTTCTTAGAACGGGGCACAAGGAAGAGTAGCCTTTTCCATAGCGCGAAATGAGCCTCGCAGCCCAAAAACAGCTCGCAAAGGGCTACAAAGCCCGCGATATGCAATATGGAGGCAGGCGTGAGGTTGTGCAGCTGGAGGCCATAGAACTCCAGGAGCCCCCGGAGAAACGGATGAATCGGAAATCTGAGCCCTCTTATTAAGTAAGGGACAAGGCATACCCGGTCTCCTTTGGAGGGATTGGGGCACTCTCCGCTTGCTCTCCGCCATTATAGGTGGCAAGACCGGCTCGAACCGAGACCATATTGGCCGGGGGGAGAAATCCCTTGGTCTGGAGCGTCGCTAGCTCGTTGTGCAGGATGGAGCACCTCTACCAATCTCCAGGCTGAGGGCTGGAAGGGCGAGAGGAGGAGCTGCGGCGGCCGGCCATGATAGAATGGACCTCTGTCGGATACGCTCTAATGAATACTCGCGGAGGGGAGAAGGTGTGGTTTGGATCTAAATCCTCGTCCCCTTAAATAGGCGGCTCATTCACGCGACTAGGGGTGTAAATATAAAAAAACACACCCTGACTTTTCGTATTCGTTTGACACGTGGAAGACGGCCATTATTGGGTGTAGAAGCCAAGGAGCGCTACAAGAAACCGGACATTATTCAACAGGTACACAGAATTTGGAGAACCTGCCTTGCAATGCCGAAGACAATCTGCGCGCCAGACTCGTCGTCATTGAAGCCTGGTTCGGGGGCTACTGAGGGAGTCCTGGATTAGGGTGTGTCCGGATAGCCGGACTACACCTTCGGGCGGACTCCTGGACTATGAAGATACAAGATTGAAGACTTCGTCCCGTGTCCGGAAGGGACTTTCCTTGGCGTGGAAGGCAAGCTTGGCGATATGGATATGTAGATTTCCTACCATTGTAACCGACTCTGTGTAACCCTAGCCCTCTCCGGTGTCTATATAAACCGGAGGGTTTTTGTCCGTAGGGACAACAATCATACCATAGGCTAGCTTCTAGGGTTTAGCCTCCTTGATCTCGTGGTAGATCTACTCTTGTACTACCCATATCATCAATATCAATCAAGAAGGACATAGGGTTTTACCTCCATCAAGAGGGCCCGAACCTGGGTAAAACATTGTGTCCCTTGCCTCCTGTTACCATCCGCATAGACGCACAGTTCGGGACTCCCTACCCGAGATCCGCCGGTTTTGACACCGACACCATCATTGTTCATTCCTCGGTTCCTATGTTATTGTAACCGGAATGTCGACAAGTGAATCATGATGTGTGAAATCAATACTCCTAGCAACCCCATTGCTTGGTGGTTAATGGATGATAATCTCATTCTTGGTGTGTTCATTATGGAATCATCATTCTAAGATTGATCGTGCTACCTAGTCCTTTTTCCTGGTGCACTCTTCGATCAAGAGTTGGGATTATGTCTATCCTTGCTTATTTGGTCATATCATCTTGCCTAAAGAGCAAGATTGATCTTGAGCTTGGTAACGTGTCGGTGGTTCGTGATTTTCCGAATAGCTTCTCGGAAGTATCACCAGGTTGTCCCCTGACCACTATATAGAGCTCGTGATCAAGATGGTTTCTTGCAAACCACCCCTTCTCCAAGAATCTGTGTGGGATACCCCTGAGCTAGTTGGTTAACCAAACAACAACTTGGAGAGTTGGAAGATAAAAGCTTGTCTGACTTAGTTCATGTTAAGGGATATCTTTTTGTGTGCGTGTGTGTGTTGAAGAAAGATGATATCTTCATCGATTGGTCCTCGTGATCAGTTGTTGGATCTATTGCCTTGTCAAAACTTTGACTTGAGTATGGGTTATCGTTAAGTCAAATCAGAACCAACGACGTTCATAATGTTGTCTTACTCGTGGTTGTCCCTCGGGCATACACCATTATATCTTTTGGTTTGATCAATGCTATCACCGTGCTCACATGATGGTGGAAGTCCAGTGATATGGAAATTCCGGTGAGTTGCCGTTGAGCCCATCAGCAGCATTTTGTCTCCCCCAATGATTCATGTTGAACATCAACCTAGTGTTAGAAAACTTTTGTAAGCATTGCCTTCGTGTTCCGCTCATGAGGTATATGTTTGGGTGAAAGAAGTGACTTCCTCTAAGTTCATGTGCATTTGGTGCAAGTTGCCGCCATGAATTCGAGAAAGTCAATGTTGCTTCCTTTAGAACCATCCCAAGTTAGTCATGCATGTACGAAGTATGCTATGGTTTGACAGGCTCGCTACCTTCATTTCATATGTATCTCCTAGTACACCAAGCCACTGATTGACTTGTTCAAGAAACACGGAGTCTGTTCTAACGTTAATCCTTTGGACTTCCACGCGTGGAGACTTCAATATCCTTGATGATGGTTCCCCACCTGAGCTCGATAGTGTTTCATTATAGGACTTCTACATGGTCATGCTTGTCTTGAAAAGTGTGTTCACATGTATGTAGCAGAACCAGCTCATGTTTTGGAGCTTGCTATCGTAGCTCATTTCCCGAGAATCTCGCAACGTCATCTCGTCGGTTTGTGTTGCAAACTTTCTTTTCCGGACATGCTGTCTGAAATATCCTGTTACCAACCAGATCTGAATCTCAGGCAAATATGATGGTTGGAACTTTTCCAGGATCTATGATGTAGGTCCCGACAAGGTTGATGTTCTGGCCAACGCACCTAGCCGGAAGATCTGTCATTGTAGTATCTTTGACCATCATTCCATGAGGATTTCGTGCAACTTATTATAGAAGTTATTCCTTAGAGATCCTTGTGCTCTCAGTTTCTTCGATGATTCTATAACCATTGAAACGTTGGAAACACTCTCGACTGTTGAGTTTTTCCCCAGTCACCAGAATCATTCCCACCATTTGCATTTTGTTCCCAGCTTGCACCTCAATAGTTGTTGCCCAGGATCATCTTCAAAAGCGGTCCTACCATGGGTCCCATCCATCTCCGATGATAAGCAAAAATCATCCCTTGCGTTGTCTTCAGCAAGGTAGTCCACATCATCCATTCTAGTCCGAGTATACCATCCCTTAGTACTCTGCCAAATGATTGTTGTGATTGCCTTAGGCTGGTATAAAGAGTCCCAATGATCTCAGAATCAAAAGTAATTCTTTTTGCCACTTAAGGGAATGTTTCTGCGAGTCACCTTCCCCGAGGTGTCCCGTTATGGAATCATGGCAATTATCTCCTCACTACCTTGAAAACCATGCACTATCCTACTCCAGCATGGAATTGTCGCCTACCAATTTGAACCTTTGTCATATGTTTCTCATCCATCATCTCTGATGTGTGTTCTGTGTCTTAGCTCAAGGGATGTTTCTACGTCTCATTCTGTGAGTTGATCTTGTGTTCATTAAGATAGATGATCCATCCTTGTAGAGTTATCTCACTCTTTTGTCCTCGTGTTGGGTGAGGATCTCGCAAGCAAAGATGTCAAAGATCAATATGAAGCAATGAATCAATGTCTTCGAGATGGCAATTGGATCATGGAGATCGTGTTAGCTTTGTGTCCCCTCTGTCTTCTTACCTCACGTCTTGAATCTCGGGACGAGATTCTTGTTAAGTGGGGGTGAGTTGTCACAGCCCTAGAATTTGTTTGTAATTAGTTGCATCAGCACCCATGCATGATGTCTAAAATTTATTTGAAAGTTAAAATGGGGACTGTTAAACCCTAGCAGCAAATGAAATTCAACTAGGTTCAACTTAAATCTTTTCAATTAACCCAAAATGCCCTTTAAAAATGTTCATCATTTTTGAATTGGTTTTGGCACCTCTGACATTTTTCTAGCTCAATTTGGATTTTTTAATGAACTCATTAAGTATTTGAATTTGGGCATTTAATTGTTATAAATAATTAAAAATGCCCAAATAATTCTAGAAGTGGTTGAGGGCTGTTGGAAATATTTCCAAATGTGCCCACAAGTCATTTCAGGAATTTTGGAAATGGTTTGGTCTTTGAACTAAATCAAAACATAATAGCAAAAATAGAAAAAACAGAACAAATTAAATAAAAGAGAGAGAGAGAGAGTCACCTGGGCCACTTACCTGGCGCGGCCAGCTGGACGGCCCAGCCCACTGGCTGGAGCGGTTGTCTTCAACCTCTGCCAGTAGGCAGAGGCGTGTCGACGCCTGCGCGCCCGAGGCCTCCACCTCCTCTCTGCCTGCTCACCCGGATGCCTCTGGACGGCGCCACGCACTCCCCCCCAGGCCCCCTCCCTCTCTCTCGCGTCCATCCCCTCCTCTCCCTCGCTCTCTTCCGTGACGGCCGACGCGGCCATGGAAGCGCCGCCGTGAACCACCGCGCTCCCCGACCCCCTCTCGCCTTCCCGTGTTGCATGGAAGCTCCGCCACTGTCGCCCACGCCTCCTGGACGACCCGCAGGACGCCGGACGCACTGCACCATGACCATGGCGTCGTATTCAACCTCTCGGCCGCCGAGATCGCCGACAACCGCACGCCGTCACCAACCCTTCCCCGAGCCCACTGAGACACGTACTGCAACCGCTGTGAGCTCCTTCCCCGAACCCCCCTATTCTCCGTCTCGTTTGCATGCCATAGCGCCATTCCCCACCGTCACCGAAGCTCGCCGCTGTTGCGCTTCATTGCCACCGTGGCTAGAGCGAACGTAGCTCGAAGCCGAGCACACCGCTGTGCTCAGCGCGGCTCCAGGAGCCCGTAGCGCCCACCAGCTCCTCCCCACGTGCCCCCTAGCTCCAACCCGAGCACGCCCATAGCTCCGGCCGCCGCCCAAGTGGTCGCCGCCATAGTTCCCGATCTCTCCTCGCCCAGCGGCCTGCTCCGTTGGATGCGGTGCACGTCCAGCAACCAGTGGGGCCAAACCGCGAGCCCAATGGTCGCCGGATGGCAAAACCCGACGCCTCCGCCGTGCGGAATGGTTGCCACCAGCCAGATTCGGGCGAGGCCGATGTGGCGACATCATTAGTTGCTAATGAGCCCACTAATGACCCCTCTAGAGCCACCGACGTGTGGGACCCTGTGACTAATTAGGTTAGTCTAATTTTTTGTTAAGATTAGTACTAATATGTGTGGACCCCACGTGTCAGCTTTGACTTTGGTCAAGTCAACGTTACCGGTCCCACCTGTCATCCACACAAACCAGCCCGAGACACTGACGTGGCGACCCCACACGTCAGGTTTGACCTGGACCCGTCCTGTTGACTGGATGACGTCACAGTGACGCAGTGATGAGGTCATAAATGCTTTTCTGGATTTTAAATAAATCAGAAATGATTTGCTTAATTCAGAAAATGTCCTAAACTTCTAAAAATCATAGAAAATCAACCGGAGCTCAGAATTAAATAAATTATATATGAAAAATTATCAGACAAATCCAATCTATCCATCTGTGGCATTTTCATGCATGTTAGAACAACTTATAGCTGCTGAATTGGACAAATCAATAAATGGCATTTGAAATGCCTTTCATGGAGTTTGAATTTGAACCTTTGGTTCAAACCAACTTCATTCAATCTGGTTGCTAGATGCATTAGCCCAAACACCAACATGTTGCCATGTGATGATCATACATCATATTGTTGCATTGCATTGATTGTGTTCTTTCTGTGTTTGCCGGAGATTGTCCCCCCTCGGTAGACGTATGTTTCGACGATGTGATCAATTACACTGATGAAGAGCTATATCATCTTTAGAAGTGCCAGGCAAGCAAAACCCACTTGTTCATTCCGATACAATCCCACTCTCTCGCTCCTGCACTCTTTTACTGCATTAGGACAACAATGATTCAACTGTTACATGCTGCGGTAGTTGAACCCCTTTCCTTGCATGACCCGTCATTGCCACAGTAAATAGATGAAACCCACTAGCATGAGTAGGAGTTGTTTGAGCCCTGATGTGCCTACTCATTCATGCTTTTTTGTCACGCCTGCTACTGCTTAGAGTTGAGTCAGGTCTGATTCATCGGGGATGAGTTGGAATGGTGTTGAACATGTCCTACTGTGTGTGAGCTAAGTGTGTGAACACGATTTGGTAAAGGTAGCGGTGAGAGGCCATGTAGGAGTACATGGTGGGTTGTCTCATTGCAGCCGTCCTCAGGAACTGAGTTATGTGTTTGTGATCCATGAACAGTTACTACCACACATTGGAATGCTTAAGTGCCCCTCTCGACTTATTAATCAACCTGATCTCTGTCCAGGAGTTGCAACTAGTTTCTGGTGATTGTAGGTAGTGTTAGTAGTCTACCAAGTGGTACCCAATACAGGTGGGCTTGGGACAGACTAGGCACCGTGGCACGGTGTACCAAGCGTAGATCCACCCGTCAAGGTGGGCTTGGGAACCCTGCACACATCGTTTGGGGCTGTGAGCGACACCCCGGCCGGATCTCCTTGCGGATGGAACCTGAATAGGCGATAAACCTGGACTAGAGACTTGTGTGGTTAGTCAAGTCGTGGCCGACTCCCTCGCCAGGCTTCCGCTTGAAGGTTGCCGAGATACACAATGTGTACATGGTGGTAAGTGGCGAGAGCGTGTGTGAAGAAGTACACCCCTGCAGGGTTAACATTATCTATTAGAATAGCCGTGTCCGCGGTAAAGGACTTCTGGGTTGCCTATAACAGTTAATAGACAAGTGAAAGTGGATACTCTAAAATGTGCAAGATAAGCGTGAGTGCTATGGATGGCGTTCTCGTAGGAAGACGAGAGTCGATCCATAGTGGTGTATTGAATGGTGAATATGTGGACTCGTGTGCGCCACCTCAAAAGAGTTACTTGCAGTCGTAGTTCAGGTTAGCCACTGAGTCAAAGCTGGCTTGCTGCAGTTAAACTCCACCACCCCTTTGTTGATACCGATGCATATGTAGATAGTTCTGATGTAAATCTTGTTGGGTACATTTGTACTCACGTTTGCCTATTTTATGTTTTGCAGAGACGTCAGTCTCGCTAGTAGTTCCGTGTGGACTTCGACGTTTAGCTTGATACCTCAGCTACGATCTTGTGCCCTCGGCAGGATCTGGTAGATAGTCAGGCTTCTCAGCCTTTTTCATGTATAGATGTCAGTACTCAGACATGTTAAGCTTCCGCATGTGCTTTGATTGTATGCTATGATTGTTGGGTCATGAGACCCATGTATGTAATATCTCGCTCCTCTGAGCCTAATGAATAAATACTCTGAGTCGTAGAGTCTTGTTGTGATGCCATGTTGTATTGCACATATTGAGCATATTGTGTGTATGATTGAAATGCTTGGTATGTGTGGGATCCGACAACCTAGTTGTTTATCCTTGGTAGCCTCTCTTATGGGGAAATGTAGTCTTGTGCTTCCGTGAGCCATAGTAGTCCGCTACAGCCGGGTTCACCGGAGTCCTGCTAGCCCAGCACTACTGCTCCAGAACACTTGACTGGCCGGCATGTGATTCACTTCGTTCATGTGTCTGTTCCTTCGGGGAAATGTCACGCGGTGACATCCGGAGTCCTGCCTAGCCTGCTACAGCCCGGTTCACCAGAGTCCTGTTAGCCCAGTGCTACAACCCGGATTCACACGCTGCTGACCGACATGCTCGATGTTGATTCATGTATGCAAGTCCCCGTAAGTTAGTGCCACTTTGGGTTCACGACTAGTCATGTCGGCCCGGGTTCTCTATCATATGGATGCTAGCGACACTATCATATACGTGAGCCAGAAGGCGCAAGTAGTCCCGGGCCATGGTAAGGCGACACCCGTGGGAGTACCGTGCGTGAGGCCGCAAAGTGATATGAGGTGTTACCGGCTAGATCGATGTGACTTGGAATCGGGGTCCTGACACTGGTGAGGCCCACGGCCTCCCCTTTCCCTCTGCCAGTGCCTCGCACCTGTCGTGCTGCTACTGCTAGCGTCGCGCACGCGTTGCTCCGCACCCCCGTAGGCTCGCCTCCCGTCCATTCCCGCTCAAACCGCGGCCACCGGTCGACGCGGGCCACAGCGCCCGTTCAGTGGGTCGTCTCCACGCGGCGTTTGGTCACCGAGGCGACGAGATCGGTGTACGCCGCCCCATTGGGTGGTTGCCGGCGTGCACCACCGCGCGGGCGTGCGTTTTAGCCGCTCGGTTCCTCCCTGACATTCGGGCCTGCCCGGTTTAATTAGGATCTAACCTCCCATGTTTTGTTAATGGGGCCATTGCCTAATCTGGATTAAGGCAATAACCCCCCTAATAAGTGTATGACAAGTGGGGCCCGCCCCTGAGAACGTTTAAAAAAGGAAAATAAATAAAGAAAGAAAATAATTAATTACTTACTTAAAGAATTAATTAACTTAATTAATCCTGATTAGATTAACCTAATCACTAAGTTTAGTTAATCAATGTGTTAGTTTAGTTAAAAGTATAAAAAATACCTAGATACAACTACTCTCCATGACACGCGGGGCCCACTGCACTATTCACCCTTTGACCAGTCAGATGTTGACTACGTCAAGTCAGTCAACATGCCCATGTCAGCCTCTGTAGACCCTGCTGTGTACACTTCAGTGTGTGCACATAGCATTTGACTATTAATTTCGAATTAATAATAATTCCAGAATTTGGGAAAATCTTTTAAAACTTTAAAAATTAATATAAAATAATCCATAACTCTAATGAAAATATGTTATACATGAAAGTTGCTCAGAACAATGAGACGAATCCAAATATGGAGTCCGTTCGTCCGCCACATATCCCTAGCATAGAAAACGTGCAACAACCCCCCTCCGGTTCGTCTGTCCAAAAACGTCAAACACTGGGAATACTTTCTCGGATGTTTTCCCCCTTCGTCAGTAGCACCTACTACTACGTTAGATCACCTCTAGCACCGCGTAATGCCATGTTACACTTTGTGATGCTTTGATTGCTCTGTTATTTATTGTGTTCCCTTTCGTTACTTCTTTCCGGTAAACCCCGAGACCAGCGCTGATGCCACCGAGTACGATTACATCTACGATGACCCTTCCTTCTTGCCAGAGCAACCAGGCAAGCCCCCCCCCCCCCTTGATCACCAAATATCATCTACTCTCCTCTATACTACTTGTATTAGATTAGTGTAGCATGTTACTGCTTTCCGTTAATCCTATTCCAATGCATAGCCTGTCATTGTTGCTATAGCTGTTGATACCTTACCTGCAATCCTAAATGCTTAGTATAGGATGCTAGTTTATCATCAGTGGCCCTACATTCTTGTCTATCTGCCATGCTATACTATTGGGTCGTTGAGGGAGTCCTGGATTAGGGGGTGTTCGGGTAGCTGGACTATACCTTCAGCCAGACTCCAGGACTATGAAGATACAAGATTGAAGACTTCGTCCCGTGTCCGGATGGGACTTTCCTTGGCGTGGAAGGCAAGCTTGGCGATGTGGATATTCAAGATCTCCTACCATCGTAACGACTCTGTGTAACCCTAACCCTATCCGGTGTCTATATAAACTGGAGGGTTGTAGTCCGTAGGACATCAACTCCATATACAACAATCATACCATAGGCTAGCTTCTAGGGTTTAGCCTCCTTGATCTCGTGGTAGATCTACTCTTGTACTACCCATATAATCAATATTAATCAAGCAGGAGTAGGGTATTACCTCCATCGAGAGGGCCCGAACCTGGGTAAAAACATCGTGTCCCTGGTCTCCTGTTACCATCCGGCCTTGACGCACAGTTCGGGACCCCCTACCCAAGATCTGCCGGTTTTGACACCGACATTGGTGCTTTCATTGAGAGTTCCTCTGTGTTGTCGCCTTTAGGCCCGATGGCTCCTTTGATCATCAACAATGATGCAGTCCAGGGTGAGACTTTTCTCCCCGGACAGATCTTTGTCTTCGGCGGCTTCGCACTACGGGCCAATTCGCTTGGCCACCTGGAGCAGATCGAAAGCTACGCCCCTGGCCATCAAGTCAGGTTTGGAAGCCTAAATTACATGGCAGACATCCGCAGAGATTTGATCTTCGACGGATTCGAGCCACAACCAAGTGCGCCGCATTGTCTCGCGGGGCATGATCTAGCTCTGTCACCGAACAGTATCCCGGAGGCCGCAAACACACCAGCTCTGACCCTTAATTCGGAGCCAGTTGTGTCAGTCGAGGATGAGCGGTTGCACGTCACCTCAGGGGCTGCGATCTCAAAGGCGATCGAGCCAAACGTCGGCCCCACACTCCGAGTGACTCACGACTCCGAGGATCCGGACTCCTCTCCGGACTCCGAACCCCCCGCGCCCCTGCCGATCGAATCCGATTGGGCGCCAATAATGGAGTTCACCGCCGCAGACATCTTTCAGCACTCGCCTTTTGGCGACATCCTGAATTCTCTCAAGTCTCTCTCTTTATCAGAGGAGCCCTGGCCGGATTACGGTCAGCGAGGATGGGATACGGACGATGAAGAAGTTCAAAGCCCACCCACCACCCACTTTGTAGCCACTGTCGTCGATTTAACCGACATGCTTGACTTCGGCTCCGAAGACATCGACGGTATGGACGACGATGTAGGAGACGAACAGGAACCAACACCTGTAGGGCGCTGGAAGGCCACCTCGTCATATGACATATATATGGTGGATACTCCAAAAGATGGAGATGGCGATGGAATAGCGGGGGATGACACCTCCAAGAAACAGCCAAAGTGCCGGCGTCAGCGGCGCCGCTCTAAATCCCGCCAAAGCAAAAATGGTGATTCTGGCACGGGAGATAATACTACCCCGGATAGCACCGAAGAACACCCACCACAGCAAGATTCGGCACAAGAAGATGGAGAAGCCAGCCCTCATGAGAGAGCGGCAGACCGAGAGGTCGAGGATGATAACTATATGCCTCCCTCCGAAGACGAGGCAAGCCTCAATGACGACGAATTCGTCGTACCATCAAACCCCGTCGAACAAAAGCGTTTCAAACACAGGCTTTTAGCCATGGCAAGCAGCCTCAAGAAAAAGCAGCAACAGCTTAGAGCTGACCAAGATTTGCTAGCTGACAGATGGGCTGAAGTCCTTGCAGCCGAAGAGTACGAACTCAAACGCCCCTCCAAGAGTTACCCAAAGCGCAGGCCGCTACCCTGATCAGAGGAGGAAGCACCTACATCACCAGCGCATGACATGACAGACCGGCCACCTCACGGCTGCGACAGAGAAGCCTCTCGGCCCTCCACCCAAGCCATGTCCCGACGCCGCTCAACTAAGGCACGGGAAAATGCGCCAGACCTGCAAGACGTACTGGAGGATAAGGCAAGACAAACAAGATCGATCTACGGATTGCACAGGTGCCCTACGGCACATGACGATGATCTTCACTCCGGATACAACAAATCTGGCCGGGCCGAACACAACAGACATAGCTCTTCCGAGCTGCGTCGTGATATAGCCCAGTACAGAGGCGCCGCACACCCGCTATGCTTCACGGATGAAGTAATGGATCATAAAATCCCAGAGGGTTTCAAACCCGTAAACATCGAATCATACGATGGCACAACAGATCCGGCGGTATGGATCGAGGATTATCTCCTTCACATCCACATGGCACGCGGCGATGATCTACACGCCATCAAATACCTCCCGCTCAAACTTAAAGGACCGGCCCGGCATTGGCTTAACAACTTGCCAGCAGACTCAATCGGTTCTTGAGAGGACCTGGAAGCCGCATTCCTCGACAACTTCCAGGGCACTTACGTGCGACCACCGGATGCCGACGACTTAAGCCACATAATTCAGCAGCCAGAGGAATCGGCCAGGCAATTCTGGACACGGTTCCTAACAAAGAAACACCAGATAGTCGACTGTCCGGACGCAGAGGCCCTAGCAGCCTTCAAGCATAACATCCGTGACGAGTGGCTTGCCCGGCACCTGGGACAGGAAAAGCCGAAATCTATGGCAGCCCTCACGACACTCATGACCCGCTTTTGCGCGGGAGAAGACAGCTGGCTAGCTCGCAGAACAACTTATCAAAGAACCCTAGTAATTCGGATACCAAGGACAAAAGTGGCAGGACACGTCGGAATAAGCAAAACGCCTTGTTAGCAGCTACAGGAATGAAGACACGGCAGTCAATGCCGGATTCAGAGGCTATAAACCCGGTCAGCGGAAAAAGCCATCCAAAAAGAATACTCAGGGCCCGTCTAGTTTGGACCGAATACTCGACCGCTTGTGCCAGATACATGGCACCCCCGAAAGGCCAGCCAATCACACTAACAGGGATCGTTGGGTGTTCAAGCAGGCAGGCAAGTTAAGAGCCGAAAACAAAGACAAGGGGCTGCACAGCGACGACAAGGAGGAGCCTAGGCCGCCGAACAACAATGGACAGAAGGGCTTTCCCCCACAAGTGCGGATGGTGAACATGATATACGCAACCCACATTCCCAAGAGGGAGCGGAAGCATGCGCTACGGGACGTATACGCGATGGAGCCAGTCGCCCCAAAGTTCAACCCATGGTCCTCCTACCCGATCACTTTTGATCGAAGGGACCATCCCACTAGCATCCATCATGGCGTCTTCACCGCATTGGTTCTCGACCCAATCATCGACGGATTTCATCTCACAAGAGTCCTCATGGACGGCGGCAGTAGCCTAAACCTGCTTTACCAGGATACAGTGCGGAAAATGGGCATAGATCCCTCAAGGATTAGGCCCACAAAAACGACCTTTAAAGGCGTTATACCAGGTGTAGAAGCCAACTGTACAGGCTCAATAACACTTGACGTGGTCTTCGGATCCCCGGACAATTTCCGAAGCGAAGAGTTAATCTTCGATATAGTCCCGTTTCGCAGTGGCTATCACGCCCTGCTCGGACGAACCGCATTCGCAAAGTTCAATACGGTGCCGCACTACGCATATCTCAAGCTCAAGATGCCAGGCCCTCGAGGAGTAATCACGGTCAATGGAAACACCGAACGCTCCCTCCGTATGGAGGAGCACATGGCGGCTCTCGCAGCGGAAGTACAAAGTAGCCTTCTTAGGCAATTCTCCAGTCCGGCTGTTAAAAAGCCAGACACCGCCAAGCGCGCCCGGATTAACCCACAGCAGGACCGCCTGGCACGTTCTGAGCAAGCGTAGCAATGTGGCCCCAACCCTAGCTCTCGCAACATAGCGAAACCAGTGCCTCGCGTACATAACTACGCCCTTGAAATACCATGGGCACAGGGGAAGGGGCACAATAACGGCACGCCCAAAATACGGCTTAAAACGTACTAGGGGCTGCCGGATTCTTTTTTTAATTTTTTTCTTACTTTCAGGACTCCATACTTTGGACGACCTATTCGGCAATTCGACTGTCGCACAAACGATGCAAGATCCAGGGAGGCAGACAAGCCATGCCGCATTATGGAACTCCCAGGTGGTCTCTGTTATGAGCATTATACCTGTTTTGAATACAATTCCGCGGCCTGCCCCTGGTCAGGACATGTTAAGTAGTCCAATATCTTTTTGCTTATCGCACTATTTGTATCATTCGGCTTTGATAAATAGCCTCTCTATAAACAATGCATAGCTTTTTGTCTATTTTTTGCATTATCCTCTTTTCACATATATGTTTATTAAATGACATGATTGCACCCGTACACCATGGTACGGCAAACGCACCAGGGGCTTCAGTACCCCTCATTATGGTGTGAGAAGTCCGTACACTTTCACAAGTGCGGCACCCCGAACTTATAGCACTATATGCATCGGCTCCGAATCATGATTTGGGTCAATAGTTGGGTTTGCCCAGCTCCTATGTTTTGGTGCCTTACGTCCCGCTATATCGGCTAAGGTAGCACTAGGAGAACCACTGCGATTGTGCCCCAGTTCAGCTGGGTTAAGCACCTCAGTGGAGAAAGCTAAAACTGACTGTCATGATGAGGCGAGAGACCAGTCGCTGTTCGAGAGGGTTTTCGAGTCCCTAAAGACTTATGCCGCTTCGAGCGAGGAGCTGGCTTTGTCCGGCCAAGGCGTGGATAGCGCCCCGAACTCGGTCTTCTGAACTAGGGGCTTCACCGAAATTTAAAATTATAGAGTTCTATGGCTAAGTGAGAGTGTTCAAGCATTATAGTCCGATTGCCTGGTTCGTTGTGCTGAGCGCCTCCCTCGAAGGACCCAACTATGGGAAAAAGACCGCTCAGGTTTATCCCGAACACCCCAGCACTAGTGGCATGGGGGCAGAAGCCGACGACTGGCCATCTCTCAATTTTTTGATAAACGGTCGCACAGAAAGTAATATTTTAAATTCAATAAGCATTGCTTAGCGCATATGAACAAGTTTTCAGCGCACAGGATAAACACGAGCGAGTTCATTCAAAAATCACATCCTTGGTACATTCATCCGCCACAGGGCGGGCACCTGCAAGAACATCCTTGTAGTAGTTCTCGGGCTTGCGATGCTCCTTCCCCGGCGGCGGCCCGTCCTTCACAAGCTTCTCACCGTCCAGCTTACCCCAGTGCACCTTTGCACGGGCAAGGGCCCGACGGGCACCTTCGATGCAGACGGAGCGCTTGATGACCTCGAGCCTCGGACAGGCCTCCACCAGCCACCGCACCAGCCCGAAATAGCTCCCAGGCAGGGCCTCTCCAGGCCACAGCCGAACTATGAAGCCCTTCATGGCCTGTTCGGCCGCCTTGTGGAGCTCGACCAGCTGTTTCAGCTGGTTGCTCAAGGGCACAGGGTGTCCGGCCTCAGAATACTGAGACCAGAACACCTTCTCCGTCGAGCTGCCCTCTTCAGCTCGGTAGAATGCGGCGGCGTCGGATACGCTGCGGGGAAGATCTGCGAATGCCCCTGGAGAGCTTCGGATTCGGGTAAGTAACAAGTAGTTTACTTTTATATTTCTGCTTTGCATAAAGAATGCCTTACCCGCTACTATCTTCCTCATCTCCTCCAACTCTTGGAGGGCCTTTTGGGCTTCGGCCTTGGCGGACTTGGCAGTCTCAAGGGCCGTTGCGAGCTCGGATGCTTGCACCTTTGACTCAAGCTCCAAACTCTCATGTTTTTTCATGAGAGCCTGAAGCTCTTGCTGAACCTCGCCGACCTGAGCCCCAAGTCTGTCTCGCTCGGTGCGCTCCGCGGCCGTTTTCTTTTCGGCCTGAGATAGCGCCTGCTTAAGGGTCGCCACCTCAGTCGTGGCCCCTACAATAAGCAGTACAATCCTGTTATCTTTTTGCAATCACGCCTTTTTATAGGCACTTTTTCTGTAAGGTATTTCTTACATTCTTTCTCCTCGAGCTGCCGCTTGGCAAGGCCGAGCTCTTGCTCGGTCCGCTCGAGGTCCTGCTTCAGGACACCCACCTCCATAGTCAGTGCGGCGGTGGACAGCAGCGAAGCCTGCATACGCATATTAACTCTTTTTATTAGACTCCTGCGATATTTAATAGATCCTCTATTCGGCTTTTCTTTCCGAACGCCAAATAGAGCATCAGGGGCTACTGTCTATGCGGTAATATTTTTATATATTTTTACTTACCTCGAAGCCTGTTAGAAGGCTAGCGCAAGCTTCAGTCAGTCCGCTCTTAACGGACTGAACCTTCTGGATCACCATACTCATAATAGTACGGTGCCCCTCGTCGTTGGAGGCGCCGTCGAGCACCTCCAGCAGATTGTCCGGCACCTCCGGTTGGACGGAGGCCGCCGGCTCAGAAGGCTTGCTCCTCTTGGAAGGAGTTAGCCTACCGCGGTCCGGAACTATGGAAGATTCCGACGCGGTGTCCGGCACAAAGCCGGACTTGGAGCCCTGGGGGGCCTTATCCCCTTCACTCCTGGAGTCCAGGAGATTGCCTTGCGGCTCCTCCGGGACCACCTCCTCCTACCCCGGAGCTTGTCGCGACGCCACTTCGGCGTCGTCTGCAGTGCGGGGGGAGACAGCAGGCGGAACTGAGTTCACGTCCGATGAGTCCAGGGAGCCGCCCGACGATTCGTTGAATTCGGCCCGGGGCGGGCTGCATAATTATGTTCGACATTAGGGAAAGCTGTGCAACAAAGGAACATCATGAGTTACTCTAATATCCGAACTTACGATTTCGCCGGACGCTTGGCCCTGTTTGGCCACTCCTCTCCGCCCTCTTCGGCGTCGGGGGAGTAGTCCGGCGGAGGGGTCTTCCTTTTCCTAGACCCCTCGGCCTCCCCCGTTGGGGCGGCCTTCCTCTTCTCTCCTCCCTCTGCTGGGGGGGGGAGAGTTTTCTTCTTCCTCCTCCTCGTTTTCATGGAAAGAGGGCGTCTCGAACTCGTCGGATGACGAGTCCGACACCACCATGTTACGGGCACTCTTTCGAGTCCCCATGGTCTTCTCCTTCTTGGCCTTCTTCTCCGGCACCACATAAGGCGCCGGAACCAGCAGCTTCACTAGTAGAGCTGGGGCTGGGTCTTCAGGTTGCGGAGCCGGACAGTTAATCGGTCCGGATATCGCTCGCCAAGCCTGTCAAAGGTAAGGGAGTTTAGATCCTGCATAGAGTCAAACTATGAAAAAAGCTTAACATCCTGTAAAGGGTGAAGATAGCTTACCTCGCTAGCGTGACGCTGCGAGCTATATCCGCGGTCCTCGGAAGCGGATGCGGGAGCCTCGGTGCCCTTGAATAGCACCTTCCAGGCATCTTCGTACATCGTGTCGAAGAGCCTGCTAAGGGTTTGGTGCTGTGCCGGGTCGAACTCCCACAGATTAAAATCCCGTTGTCGGCATGGGAGGATCCGGCGGACGAGCATAACCTGGATTACATTAACAAGCCGGATTGGCTTGTTCACTAGGGACTGGATGCATGTTTGCAATCCGGTCACCTCTTTTTCGTCACCCCACAACAGGCCCGTCTCTTTCTAGGACATAAGCCGCGTGGGGGGTCCGGATCGGAACTCGGGGGCTGCGATCCAGTTCGGATCGCGTGGCTCGGTGATGTAAAACCACCCGGATTGCCACCCCTTTAGGGTCTCCACAAAAGAGCCCTCGAACCATAGGACGTTGGCCATCTTGCCCGCCATGGCGCCTCCGCACTCCGCCTGGCTGCCGCGCACCACCTTGGGCTTGACGTTGAAGGTCTTGAGCCAGAGGCCGAAATGAGGGTGGACGCGGAGGAAAGCCTCGCACACGATGATAAACGCCGAGATGTTGAGGATGAAGTTCGGGGCCAGATTGTGGAAATCCAGGCCCTAGTAGAACATGAGCCCCTGGACAAATGGGTGGAGTGGAAAACCCAGTCCACGGAGGAAGTGGGGAAGAAATACTACCCTCTCATGGGGCCTTGGGGTGGTGAGAAGCTGCCCCTTTTCGGGAAGCCGGTGCGCGATGTCCTTAGACAGGTATCCGGCCTTCCTTAGCTTCTTGACTTGGCCCTCCGTAGCGGAGGAGACCATCCACTTGCCTCCCGCTCCGGACATTGCTGGAGAAGGTTGAGGTGGGAAGTGCGGGCTTGGGCGCTGGAGCTCGAGTGCGCAGGAGATGGATAGGCAAAGGAGGAAGAAGGCGTAGGTAAAAAGGTGGATCCTTATCCCCTTATATGGGTGGATGTGGTTGTGCGTCCCCACCAGCCTAGTAAAACTCGCTTGCCTCCCAAGCGCCGTGATAAATGGCGCGGTTGGGTTACCCACGTCCGTATTGATGAGAATCCCGTAAAGGGGGTACACGATCTCTGCTTTGACAAGACATGCCAAGGAAACCGCCTCGCAAAACGTGCTGAGGTGGAAAAGTAAAAACGATTCGAGTAAAGGACTTGGCCGTAGTGTGATGACGCACTGCGGAATACGTCAGCAGATTTGATTTGTGTTTATATCATTCTCTCTATGGCAATATGTGGAAACTTATTTTGCAGAGTTGGACACTACTCTTGGTGTCTACAATCTTCTATGAAGGACTTGGAGGAGGAACCCGCCTTGCAATGCCGAAGACAATCTGCGTGCCAGACTCGTTGTCATTGAAGCCTGGTTCAGGGGCTACTGAGGGAGTCCTGGATTAGGGGGTGTTTGGGTAGCCGGACTATACCTCCAGCCGGACTACAGGACTATGAAGATACAAGATTGAAGACTTCGTCCCATATACAACAATCATACCATAGGCTAGCTTCTAGGGTTTAGCCTCCTTGATCTCGTGGTAGATCTACTCTTGTACTACCCATATCATCAATATTAATCAAGCAGGAGTAGGGTATTACTTCCATCGAGAGGGCCCGAACCTGGGTAAAAACATCGTGTCCCTTGTCTCCTGTTACCATCCGGCCTTGACGCACAGTTCGGGACCCCCTACCTGAGATCCGCCGGTTTTGACACCGACAGCCGTGATCACGTCGGGTGTTGATCACGGGTATATACTATACATGTTATGACTAAAGTCGGGTTGGCTCATTGAGTACCCGCAAGTGATTCCGATGTTGGGGGCTGGTGGGGCAGGTGGTTCCACCCAGGTAGTGGTGGGCCTAGGTTCTCGACGGCCCCCGACTGTTACTTTGAGGCGGAGCGACAGGGCAGGCGGAGACCACCTAGGTGAGAGGTGGGCCTGGCCCAGATCGGCATTCGCGGTTACTTCAAAATAACACGCTTAACGAGATCTGGGTATTTGATCTAAGTTTGGCTACTGGCCTATACGCACTAACCAACTACGCGGGAACAGTTATGGGCACTCGACGTCGTGGTATCAGCCGAAGCCTTCGTGACGTCAGCGACTGAGCGACGCGCGCCGGGTTGGACTGGAACGCCTACTCTTGTATAAGGGGGGCTAGGTCTGCTCACCGGCCGCGTACGCAACGTGCAGGTGTATAATGGGCGATGGGCCCAGACCCCTGCGCCATAGGATTTAGACCGGCGTGCTGACCTCTCTGTTGTGCCTAGGTAGGGCTGCGACGTGTTGATATTCCGATGCCGGGCATGACCCCAACAAGTGTGTCTGGACAAAGGGGATCGAGCATGTTGGGAAATGTGGTGCACCCCTGCAGGGAAGTTAATCTATTCGAATAGCCATGATCTTCGGTAACAGGACGACTTGGAGTTGTACATTGACTTTATGACAACTAGAACCGAATACTTAATAAAACACACGCTTCCAAGTGCCAGATACAACCGGTGGTCGCTCTCTAACAGCGCGGCGAGGGGAGGATCATCGGTAAGGATTATGCTATCCGATGTTACTTGGTGAACTTACTATCTACTCTCTTCATCTGTTGCAAGATGGAGGTTACCAGAAGCGTAATCTTTGAAAGGACTAGCTAGCACCCTCTTATTCCGGCATTCTGCAGTTCAGTCCACATATGATACCCCCTTTTCCATTTGATACCAATGCATACATATGTAGTGTACCTCCTTGCTTGCGAGTACTTTGGATGAGTACTCACGGTTGCTTTGCTCCCCCCTTTTTTGCTTTCTATACCCGATTGCTGCGACCACACGATGGAGCCCAGGAGCCAGACGCCACCGTCGATGACGACTCCTACTACACTCGAGGTGCCTACTACTACGTGCAGCCCGCTGACGACGCTCAAGAGTAGTTTAGGAGGATCCCAGGCAGGAGGCCTGCGCCTCTTTCGATCTGTATCCTAGTTTGTGCTAGCCTTCTTAAAGCAAACTTGTTTAACTTATGTCTGTACTCAAATATTGTTGCTTTCGATGACTTGTCTATGATCGAGCTCTTGTATTCGATCCCTCGGGGCCCCTGGCTTGTAATATGATGCTTGTATGAGTTATTTTATTTGTAGAGTTGTGTTGTGATATTTTCCCGTGAGTCCCTGATCTTGATCGTACACGTTTGCGTGTATGATTAGTGTACGGTCAAATCGGGGGCGTCACAGCTCGAGAGGCCCCCTCGGCGGTATCATGTCGGAGAAGAACCGCGGGAAGCGGATCCAGGAGCTTGGAGGCATTGGCGCCCACAGCACCAACTCGCGCGAGGAGTCCGCGGTGTGAACTCCAGGGGTGACGACACGTGTCACCGTGGCGCGGCGGCCCTGGATGCAGTGTGGGAGGCGCTGCTCGTCACTCCATCCTCCTGAGCGCTCGTCTTGGGCGTACAAGGGCAGCGGGTACCCCGGAGGAGGCCGCTCGCACCAAGGCCTCGGCACCACCTGCATCGCCGCTTCATCGCGGCGATGGATCGACCTCTTCTTCGGCGGAAGAGGCCTCGGATCATCGCGGGGAGCCTTTCCTTTCTCTTCTGTAGAAAACTTTCTGATGGGCGCCATTGTTGTTGGCAATGGAGCAAGGAGGAAGGATCAAGCAAGAGAGGAAGAGATGGGCAATGGGGGCTCCGCCCCCTCCCCATTTATGGCAAGGGAAGGCCAACCGGCGTCTCCCACGATCACAGGTAATGATGGTTTTCCTTGCATGTCGCAGGGACTTGTTAAGTCGAGCAGTTGCCGAGGCAGCGTGGGGAAGCGGAGACGCCCACGTCCAATCATCCACCACGCATCAATCGAGGCCGCAGGCTTTTGGGGACCGCGGTGCTCCGAACTTGGCCCTTGGCTTCGTCGCGAAGCCAAGCCCGAGCGCACCTTGGGCCCGGGGGCTACTGCCGGTGTCCTAGGAACAAGGGTCCCTAGACTTGCCTGCCCGCGGCCCGCGGCGTGGCTGAGCCAGCAGGCCGTATGACCCATCATCACCAACAAAGCACACAAGACTCTCGCGAGGGTCCAAGCCACGTGAGGCGGGCGACGCAAGGCCTCCTCGGGAGTGGCCTAGCCAGGCAGGCTCATGAGGAGCGGAGATATCAAGGCAGGGCAAACCTCACAAGACCCTCGTGACGTGAGCCATGACGCATGACACCAAGCGGGCGCCAGCGCGCGCAGCGTCCTTGTTTCCTCTTTGGCTCAAAGGAGGCCAGCGCAGGCGAAGAGTACCGAGGCATCATGCAAAGATTGCTATATTGGTGCAACGAGACCAAGACCAGGAGGGCGGCAAGATGGAGGTCATCATGGAGCCCAAGACGGCGTCACCACCAGAGCTTTTGGCACGCGAAGACCACTTTTGTCAGGATAGCTTGTACTAGCTGTCCTCCTTCGAATTAGCCCGCCATTGTTGGCTCCCTTCCCGCTCGATATTTGGGAAGAGGACCAGGGCCAATATAAATAGGACTAGCCAGCACCTTAGCAAGGGACGGATCATTTAGACCATCCTCACACACACAAGCTCACCGAGCTCAAGAACACCTCAACCCCAGGAGGTTGTTCTTCCCTTGTACTGTTCATCATTAGCCCTAGAGGCAATCCACCACCACCACACTGGAGTTGGGTATTACACCACAACGGTGGCCCGAACCAGTATAAATCTCGTGTCTTTCTGTGTTGCGAGTTTGTCGAGATCGTCCGCGAGATCTTAGTGAGCTAGGGCGTAGATCAGTGGGAGGAAAAGACTTCGCTCGCACCCCAGTGTTCAAACCTTAAGGGTTTGCCGGAACCCCACATCCGACAGTTCCTAAGAATAAGGGTGAATCTTCTAGCAAAGAAAATGAAGATCCCAAATCGATAAGTGTTCACCTCAATTTTCTCAATATCATTAAGGAACCAATTGTCATGAATGAATTTCTTGATTTCTTGCCTAGGAGTTTCATAATTCATAAAACCAAGGAATCTCCTAAGAGTTATAAGTGTCTAATTGAAGAATTGCATACCAAAGACGATAATACCTAGATCTATTCGTGTTTTATGCCTAGCTAAGGGCGTTAAACTATAGCGCTTGTTGGGAGGCAACCCAATTTTATTTTTGTTTTTGCTTTTTAGGTTCTGTTTTGCATTAAATAATTAATCTAGCCTCTGGTTAGAATGGTTTTTATGTTTTAGTTAGTGTTTGTGCCAAGTAAGACCTTTGGGATAGCTTATGGTGATAGTTGATTTGATCTTGCTGAAAAACAGAAACTTTTGCACCCAGGAGATTAATTTTCATTTCTAACAAAAGCATTATAAAATACTGATTCTTTTTTTAAAAGATTAATAGACAAATTTCTTAGGTTGTCCTAATTTTTCAGAATTTTTGGAGTTACAGAAGTATTCGAGAGTTACAGATTTGTACAAACTGTTCTGTTTTTGACAGATTCTGTTTTCTATGTGTTGTTTGCTTATTTTGATGAATCTATGGCTAGTATCGGGGGGTATGAACCATGTAAAAGTTGGAATATAGTAGATATTACACCAATATATATAAATAATGAGTTCACAACAGTACAAAAAGTGGTGATTTATTTTCTCATATTAACGGAGCTTATGAGATTTTCTGTTGAGTTTTTTGTTGTGAAGTTTTCAAGTTTTGGGTAAGGATTTGATGGACTATGGAATAAGGAGTGGCAAGAGCCTAAGCTTGGGTATGCCCAAGGCACCCCAAGGTAATATTCAAGGACAAAAAAGATCCTAAGCTTGGGGATGCCCCGGAAGGCATCCCCTCTTTCGTCTTCGTCTATCGGTAACTTTACTTGAGGCTATATTTTTATTCACCACATGATATGTGTTTTGCTTGGAGCATCTTGTATGATTTTAGTCTTTGCTTTTTAGTTTGCCACAATAATCCTTGATGTACACACATTTTGAGAGAGACACGCATGAATCGTGATTTATTATAATACTCTATGTGCTTCACTTATATCTTTTGAGCTAGGCAATATTGCTCTAGTGCTTCACTTATATCTTTTTAGAGCATGGTGGTGGCTTTATTCTATAGAAATTGATGAACTCTCGTGCTTCACTTATATTTTTGAGAGTATCTAAACGGCATGGTAGTTTTCTTTGGTTATAAATTTAGTCCTAATATGATAGGCATCCAAGAGGGATATAATAAAAACTTTCATATAAAGTGCATTGAATACTATGAGAAGTTTGATTCCTTATGATTGTTTTGAGATATGAAGATGCTGATATTAGAGTCATGCTAGTAAGTATTTTTGAATTTTAGAAATACTTGTGTTAAATTTTGTGATTCCCGTAGCATGCACGTATGGTGAACCGTTATGTGATGAAGTCGGAGCATGATTTATTTATTGATTGTCTTCCTTATGAGTGGCGGTCGGGGATGCGATGATCTTTTCCTACCAATCTATCCCCCTAGGAACATGCGCGTAGTACTTTGTTCCAATAACTAATAGATTTTTGTAATAAGTATGTCAGTTCTTTATGACTACTGTTGAGTCCGTGGATTATATGCACTCTCACCCTTCCACCATTGCTAGCCTTTCTAGTGCGGAGCAACTTTTGCTGGTACCATAAACCCACCATATACCTTCCTCAAAACAGCCACCATACCTACCTATTATGGCATTTCCATAGCCATTCTGAGTCATATTGCCATGCAACTTTCCACCGTTCCGTTCATTATGACACGCTCCATCATTGTCATATTGTTTTGCGTGATCATGTAGTTAACATCGTATTTGTGGCAAAGCCACCGTTCATAATTCTTTCATACATGTCACTCTTGATTCATTGCACATCCCGGTACACCGCCGGAGGCATTCATATAGTCATATTTTGTTCTAAGTATTGAGTTGTAATTCTTGAGTTGTAAGTAAATAAAAGTGTGATGATCTTCATTATTAGAGCATTGTCCCATGTGAGGAAAGGATGATGCAGACTATGATTCCCCCACAAGTCGGGATGAGACTCCGGACAAAAAAAGAGGCCAAACAAATGAGAGAAGTCCCAGATAAATAAAAAATGAGAGAAAAGAGAGAAGGGGCAATGCTACTATCATTTTACCACACTTGTGCTTCAAAGTAGCACCATGATCTTCATGATAGAGAGTCTCCTATATTGTCACTTTCATATACTAGTGGGAATTGTTCATTATAGAACTTGGCTTGTATATCCCAATGATGGTCTTCCTCAAATTGCCCTAGGTCTTCGTGAGCAAGCAAGTTGGATGCACACCCACTTATTGCTTGGCTTGTCATCGGGGTTGTGCATGATTTAAATATTTTGTGTGATGAAGATGGAGTATAGCCATACTATATGATTTTGTAGGGATAAGCTTTCTTTGGCCGTGTTATTTTGAGAAGACATAATTGCCTTGTTAGTATGCTTGAAGTATTATTGTTTTTATGTCAATATTAAACTTTTCTTTTGAATCATACGGGTCTGAACATTCATGCACAATAAAAGAATTTACACTGGTATGCGTCGATGATATACACACGGTTTTAACCCCTTTCCATGACGGCATTTGGAACCATCGCCAAGTGAGTGTGGGCGATAGGGGGTCCTTCTGACACGACCCAGAAACCATTGGGGATATGGAGCCATGATCTAGAGGACTTGCAAAGTATAATCGTGTGCGATGCAGCACACACTAAATTCTTTCGCATGTGCGGGATCGGTGATTAAACATTTCTAATGACAAAGTGAAACCAAACGGTTTGTCGTAATGAACCGTTTGGGAAACAATATGTAAGGCACACGGGCCAACATATAAACTGTGTGTGATATGTGCCCCATCGCACACGTGTTTTCTGCGAAACCCGTCTGCCATGTAAGATTCCATCGCACACGTTTCCCAACAATTACCATGTGCGATAATGTTCTATGACAAACGGTTCAGGAGCCCCTTTGCACACATACAAGTCCTGCAGACTGTTTGTAATTTGTTGTGTATCACAGACGGTTGCGGCAAGAGTGACGTGTGCTTTTCGTTTGGGATCCCGCACATTTCCTGAAAAAATTACGACTAGGATTGTATTTTACATTGGGCACGATTTACTCCGAGCTCTCGTGTGCGATATTGTGATATCAAAAATGGTTCTGGAGACCCTACGCACACGTAGTAGTGGTGCAAATTGTTTGCGATCTGCTGTGTATCACCGACGGTTCTGCTACGATTGACGTATGCTTTCCGATGTGGATCGCACACACTCATTTAGTTCAACCGTGTGCGGAGCAATTGCCAGGTTAAAACAAAAATATCCCATTTTGAATCGGCATGCAAAAAGAAAATTCGCCACAATATTCAATTGAACAAATAGTGTCAACAGGAAGAACATTCATCATATTTCGCAACAATTGCAATTGAACATATGGTAGCTAAATTCCAAGGATTTGTCCAAACATATATGCATTACATAATTAATCATAGCATACGAAATACGAAGATCTCAGCAGATGGAAAACAATGGATCCATGCGTATATGTTTAGCGGCTTACTCTTACTCAATGTTTCAGGAGAATGCATGCTGAAATCTTCATTATCACCGGTGGGATTGATGTAGTGATTCAGGAAGAAGTCGCTGATAAATCTTTGAACCATCAGCAATTCACCAACGGGGAGTAGTTCAGGGGTCCTCAGTTCTAAGATGAGCTGCAGTATTTTTAAGATTAGAATGTGCCATATGAGTGGAGTAGAAGATATTAATTAAGATAGACTTACTAGTACTAATTCACGAGGATCTTCACAACTATCAGCGGATTTGCAGATGGAGATCATGTGTCTGCAAACATAGTATCCACAAAGGTTGGTCCCTGCTTGTTGCTGAGGACATTGAAATTTTTTGTACAGAATTAGTCATGGATTTGTCCTATTAGGAACAACCTAACCGGTGTTAGATGTATTATTTTTTCTTTGGACATGAATACAAAGAGGTTTATTCAGAAGCTTGAACATTTGACTAGCGTAATAAAAGGTATTTGTAGACTATTGGGTAATTTTTTCGAAAATAACGGATTTCGGTGTGTTATCGGAGAAATGATCTCGTGCTGTAGAGGTAGTTCCCTCTTGAACAAGTTCCCTGGTTTAGTTTTCCACAATGCGAGCACACTGCAAATGAAGATGAATTTTTACAACATCAGATATGAATGCAAATCAATTTCAACATCATAGGATTCAATACCTATCCATGAATTGCTGAATATGCGTCAGATCCTAAGCGTTTGTTGACTCTGTGAGAGAATCCATGTAGTAAACTGTGTTCTTGTTTGGAACAATGAATACCAATATCTAGTGATTGCTACATATTAAGAAAGCCATGAACTTATGAATTATGTCGAAATCTGAAAGACAATCAGTGTATGCATGGTTGTTTACTTGACTTACAATTCATGATATGGCCAGAGAAATGATTCTGCATGGGACGTGTTTTCAAAGGTACGAATGACCGTGTTAATGACCCGGTCCCGTAGGTCCTTGCCATCTAATGTTGTGCCATTCGCTAATGCAGGATCTATGAAATACAAACTCTCCCTTTTTCTTCTCTGCACATTCAATCCCCTGAGAGGAATAAAATGCAGTTAGTTGTTTATCATTTATAGCCTTGTATGGAGAAGTTGATCAGAGTTTGTTAAGTACTTTTAAAATTAGGCATCTAACAAGAGTGGCATCGAGCTCGTTGAAGTTGAAGAAGAGATATAAGTCCTCGAAACTCACATTGAGGGAACCAACATCGTGTCGGAAATGATCTCTGTTGTAGTGGACTAGCAGACCATGATGACATGCTGACATTTTATACATGCAATATTCATGTAACTCGCGGCAATTGGAGCTTCACTCATCAAAGTAGTCGCCAACAAGAAATGGTAGGCCATGGACGTAATTGCGTGCTTCAAGTACAACTAGTTTACTTTTAGCAACCAACAATTCTACTTCTTTATCATTCATGTCGTCAGAAATAATATTACTCCCCGATTCGAACAACTTGTTGTTAATTTGGTTATGGGCGATGATTGCTTTAAGTAAGAGGTAATCATTCTCTTTCCTCTTCGCTCTCCTGTCACGCTTCCTTTCGGGTGCAGCCTTTTTGGCCTCTTCCTTCTTGGTACTTGAAGCATTTCTCGAAGAATGTCTGGTTGGCTGCAAGGTAGACTGCCGAGCAGAGGGTGAAACTTCGACGGACTGGTTAGCAGACGGTTTATCTATGCGGGACTGCTAAGCTAGCGGTGCTGCTGTGATGGACTGCTGGGTTGTAGGAGCAGAGGCATCGGACTACTGACCATGCGTTGAAGCTATGTCGGGTTTCTGCGCAGGTGGTGCCAACTTGCCGGTGTGCTGAGGAGGCCGCGTCAGCGCATTGGTTTCCCGAGCAGGAAGTGCTGACGCATTGGTATGCTGATCATGTGACTACGAACTGACAAAGTGATGAGCAGTCGGTTATGGACCTACAGACTGCTTAGCAGGCGGTTCCGAATCATTGGACTGCTTAGCAGTCCATTCCACCAGGTTGGTCTACTGAGCATGTGCTACAGCTAGGTCACCCCCCCCCCGCTGCTTCAGCGGCTGGCATCTGAACCGGTGGTGCGTCTTCAGCAGTTGTAGGCCTTGCCACTGGCTGCTCTGGGGCAGAGGATGACATGGCCTGTACGGCACAAAGTCAGGCCGGCTGATCACAGGTTGCTGCATCAGCCATCGGATTACGAGTATTAGGTTCTGTGGGGGAAGCACGCGAGAGCTGCTGTGACAAGGAGAGTGTCACCAGTTGAGGGGTGACATTGGTTGCTCAAGGCGGGGGCTTCAGGGATCTCATCGATGAAGTCTATTTCCTTTCATGGGCACTGGATGTGATGTACCAGTGTTTCTCCCAAGGTCCTTTGCTCATCAAAGTCTCCTAGGACATTCTTCAGGGCAAATTCATTGAATCCAGGCTTTACTTCAGTCACGTACCACTTCACACAGCCCAGCTTCAATGACACATTGTCCAACAAGAGGCTCTCTTCCAAGAAGGGTGGGCAAACCCAGGATGTTGCATATTTTAATGTACCTTCATAATGTGTAAGCACGCCCTTCAGTCTATCTTTCATTCTAGATAGATTAGATATAGCATCATCACGAGCAGCTGCAGTCTCAGTGTCGCTAGGGTCAGTCAATGCACAGCTACTCTTGTGCGGTGTTGTCGCGCAATAAGCAGCATCCTCCATGCCCGCCTCCCCTCCCATCTGCTAGTTATCTGTCAGCGTTAGAGTCTTCTACATCATCATTGACTCCTCAATATCCTTTCGAACAGCCGGATACATGTCTTTCTTAATCTTTCATGCAATTCATTCTGCTTGTGCGGGACATTAACACCTATACCCCTTGTGGGGGACATTAACACCTATACCCCTTGCACGGCCAGGGGGATCTCTTGTTTCCAGAGCATCCGACAAAATGTCACATGGCCCTGAGTTCCTGAAGAACCTTCCAGGGATCTTGGAAGCCTCTAACATCACTTGATACAGTTCTTCGTCACGTGAGTTTTCAAAGTAATAAGTTCCGTCATCACGCCTCTTTGCACGTGCCTGCAAGTAGTCTCTGGTGTGTTCGCCCCTGATTTCACTAAAGGCCGGTTGCCCACCCGCCACTACTGCTTCTTTGCTCCTGGTCCCATATTGGTTTCATGCCGTAGTATCCTGCCACACCCATACGGTGGGGGTGTATGTTATTATTCTGAAGTTCCGATTGCTTGGCACTCTTCTCAACAAACTCTATAGTTGCCCTGACCCTTTTGAATTCTGCCAAGTCTGCCTTTGTAATTTGGGGGTATGCGAGGATTGGGTCCTTGCCATCACTCAAGTACTTCTTGTATAATACGTGCTTCTAGTTTCTCCAAGCATCCCTAGCCTTCTTTAGTGCAGCGTGTTCCACCTGCATTCTCCACTGCTCTGGAACGTTGAAGTGATCCATGATCTCCCGGACTATCCTTCACCGTGTTTCTGTGTCAGCCTTCCGAAACCCGGCAGATTAATGTTGAGCCTTGCCCTACCAACAAATCCACACACACTCCTGAACCTCGTGCGTGCTTTATCTGGTTTAGTTGGAGCCAAAGACTTTAAAACAATCCCGGTTACTTCATATACACCTTTAGGCTATATTAGTTTCCGATTTACTTCCTTTGCAATCTTTTACTTTCCGATCTATAAACCAAAAATACCAAAAAATATTTACTTTACCGTTTATCTATCTCTATCAGATCTCACCTTTGCAAGTAATTGTGAAGGGATTAACAACCCCTTTATCACGTTGGGTGCAAGTTCTTGTTTGTTTGTGCAGATATTCGATGACTTGTGCATTGTCTCCTACTGGATTGATACCTTGGTTTCCAAAACTGAGGGAAATACTTACTCTAATTTGCTGCATCACCCTTTCCTCTTCAAGGGAAAAAACAACGCAAGCTCAAGAAGTAGCAGTCCCCCATGCGGGTGGGCCCCACTCCAGAACCTTCTAGAACCTTCCCGGTACAATACGGAAAAACTCAGATTTTTTTGGAACCTCGATAACTACTTTCCATATATGAATCCTTAACTCCGGACTATTCTAGAACTCCTCGTGATGTCCCGGATCCCATCCGGGACTCCGAACAACCTTCGGAGTTTCTACTATTAATATCTCAATACTACCCTAGCGCTACCGAACGTTAAGCGTGTGACCCTACGGGTTCGAGAATCATGTAGACATGACCGAGACTCCTCTCAGGTCAATAACCAATAGCGGGACCTGGATGCCCATGTTGATTCCTACATATTCCATGAAGATCTTTATCGGTTGAACCATGATGACCCATAAGTATTGGGGATCTATCATAGTCCTTTCGATAAGTAAGAGTGTCGAACCCAACGAGGAGCAGAAGGAAATGACAAGCGGTTTTCAACAAGGTATTCTCTGCAAGCATTGAAATTATCGGTAACAGATAGTTGTGTGATACGATAATTCATAACGGGTAACAAGTAACAAAAGTAACTAAGGTGCAACAAGGTGGCCCAATCCTTTTTGTAGCAAAGGACAAGCCTGGACGAACTCTTATATAAAGCAAAGCACTCCCGAGGACACATGGGAATTAGTGTCAAGTTAGTTTTCATCATGCTCATATGATTCACGTTCGTTAATTTGATAAGTTGATATGTGGGTGGACCGGTGCTTGGGTGCTGCCCGTCCTTGGACAAGCCTCCCACTTATGATTAACCCCTCTCGCAAGCATCCGCAACTATGAAAGAAGAATTAGGATAAATCTAACCATAGCATGAAACATATGGATCCAAATCAGCCCCTTACGAAGCAACGCACAAACTAGGGTTTAAGCTTCTGTCACTCTAGCAACCCATCATCTACTTATTACTTCCCAATGCCTCCCCCTAGGCCCAAACAATGGTGAAGTGTCGACGTTCACATAACACCACTAGAGGAGAGACAACATACATCTCATCAAAATATCAAACGGATACCAAATTCACATGATTACTTATAACTAAACTTCTCCCATGTCCTCAGGAACAAAAGTAACTACTCACAAAGCATATTCATGTTCATAATCAGAGGAGTACTAACTATCATTAAGGATCTAAAAATATAATCTTCCACTGGATAAACCAACTAGCATCAACTATAAGGAGTAATCAACACTACTAGCAACCCACATGTACCAATCTGAGGTTTTGAGACAGAGATCGGATACAGCAGATGAACTAGGGTTTGGGAGGAGATGGTGTTGGTGAAGATGTTGATGGAGATTGAGCCCCTCTCGATGCGAGGATCATTGGTGATGATGATTGCTTCAATTTCCCCCTCCCGAAGGGAAGTTTCCCCAGTAGACTAGCTCCGTCGGAGCGCTAGATTGGTTCTGCCCAAGTTCTGCCTCGAGATGGCGGTGCTTCATCCTGAAAGCTTCCTTCTGATTTGTTATAGGCCAAAACACACCATATAGCAGAAGATGGGCGTTGGGGGCCTGCCAAGGAGCCCACAAGGACGGGGGCACACCCAGGGGGATAGGGCGCGCCCTCCACAATTGTGGATGGCAGGTGGCCCTCCTCTGGTGCTTTATTCGCCCAATATTTTTATATATTCCAAAAATATTCTTTGTGAAGTTTCAGGACTTTTGGAGTTGTGCGGAATAGGTCTCTAATATTTGCTCCTTTTCCAGTCCAGAATTCTAGCTGCCGGCATTCTCCCTCTTCATGTAAACCTTATAAAATAAGAGAGAAAAGGCATAAATATTGTGATATAATGTGTAATAACAGCCCATAATGAAATAAATATCAATATAAAAGCATGATGCAAAATGGACGTATCAACTCCCCCAAGCTTAGACCTCGCTTGTCCTCAAGCGAAAGTCGAAATCGAAAAATATGTCCACATGTTTAGAGATAGAGGTGTCGATAAAATAAAATACGGACATGAGGGCATCATGATCATCATTAGAACAACAACTTATAATGCCATATTTCTTGTAACCTACATAGTGCTTTGCAAAGGAAAAAGTGTAAAAAGGAAAAGTGATGATCACCATGACTCTTGTATAAGCGTAGAAGATGAAAGTAAAATATAGGCCCTTCACATAGGGAAGCAGAGGTTGTCATGCTTTTTATGGTTGGATGTATAAAATCTTAGTGCAAAAGAACGTCACTTTATATTGCCTCCTGTGATAGAGACCTTTATTATGCAGTCCGTCACTTTTATTTTTCCATATCACAAGTTCGTATAAAGCTTATTTTCTTCACACTAATAGATCATACATAATTAGAGAGTATTTTTACTGCTTGCACCAATGACAACTTACTTGCAGGATCTTACTCAATCCATAGGTAGGTATGGTGGACTCTCATGGCAAAACTGGCTTAAGGGATGTGTCGGTGTCAAAACCGGCGGATCTCGGGTAGGGGGTCCCGAACTGTGCGTCTAAGGCGGATGGTAACAGGAGGCAGGGAACACGATGTTTTACCCAGGTTCAGGCCCTCTTAATGGAGGTAAAACCCTACGTCTTGCTTGATTTATTCTTGATGATATGAGTATTACAAGAGTTGATCTACCACAAGATCGGAGAGGCTAAACCCTAGAAGCTAGCCTATGGTATGATTGTATGTTATCCTACGGACTAAAACCCTCTGGTTTATATAGACACCAGAGGGGGCTAGGGTTACACAAGGTCAGTTACAAAGGAGGAGATATACATATCCGAATTGCCTAGCTTGCCTTCCGCGCCAAGTAGAGTCCTATCCGGACACGAGACGAGTCTTCAATCTTGTATCTTCATAGTCCAACAGTCCGGCCAAAGGATATAGTCCGGCTGTCCGGAGACCCCCTAATCCAGGACTCCCTCAGTAGCGCCTGAACCAGGCTTCAATGACGATGAGTCTGGCGTGCAGTGTTGTCTTCGGCATTGCAAGGCGGGTTCCTCCTCTGAATACACCACGGAAAAATTTGAATACAAGGATAGTGTCCGACCCTGCAAAATAAGTTCCACATACCACCGTAGAGAGAATAATATTTCCACAAATCTAATCTGCTGACACGTTTTGGCAACATGACATTATGCCATGGCCCGGTGATTATTCGAACCATTTCCTTTAACTAGCCCCGCACATAACGCGAGGTAGTTTCTTGACGCGTCTTGTCAAAGCAGAGATTGTGTCCCCCTTATTACAGGATTCTCATCAATATGGGTGTGGGTAACCCAACTGCGCCATCAATTAAGGCGCTTGGGGGATAAGCGAGTTTTACCAGGCTAGTGGGGGCGCATAGTTTCGGCCGCCCTTATAAGGGGATAAGGTTTAACCTTTTTCTACCCACGGCTTCTTCCTCCTTGCTCATCCATTCTTGCGCACTCGAGCTCTAACACCAAAGTCCACATCCTTCTCCTCAGCCTTCTCCAAATATGTCCAGAGCGGGAGGCAAGTGGATGGCTTCCTCCGTCACGGAGGGTCACATCAAAAAGCTGCGCGGAGCCGGATACTTAGCCGCGAATATCGCGCATCGGCTGCCCGCTGCGGGGCAGATCGTTCCTACCCCGGAACCTCACGAGAGGGTAGTTTTCCTCCACCACTTCCTCCGCGGACTGGGGTTTCCCCTCCATCCATTCGTCCGTGGTCTCATGTTCTACTACGAGCTGGACTTCCATGATCTGGCCCCAAACTTCATCCTCAACATTTCGGCGTTCATCGTCGTGTGTGAGGCTTTCCTCCGCATCCGGCCCCACTTCGGCCTGTGGCTGAAGACCTTTAATATCAAGCCTAAGGTGGTGGGAGGCCAACAAGCAGAATGCGGCGGAGCCATGGTGGGCAAGATGCCCAATGTTATATGGCTTCAAGGCTCCTTCGTGGAGACCATAAAGGGGTGGCAATCGGCGTGGTTCTAAATCACCGAGCCGCGCGACACCAACTGGGCGGCGGCCCCCGAGTTTCGATCTGGAATCCCCACGCGGCTCACCTCCTGGAAAGAGAAGGGCCTGTCCTGGGGTTCATCGGTGGAGCTGGACGGACTCCAGAAATGTATCCGGAATATGGCAAGCAAGAAGCTCAAGCTTGTCAACATAGTCCAGGTCATGCTCTTCCGCCGGATCCTCCCGTTTCAACAACGGGATTTTAACTTATGGGAGTTCGACCCGACCCGGCAACAGACTCTAAGGGAGCTCTTCGACACGACGCACAAGGACGTCTGGAGGGTGTTGTTCAAGGGCGCTGAGGTCCCTCCTTCTCTTACCGAGGACCGCGGACTAAGCGCGAAGCGCCTAGCGCATTCGGTGAGTTCTATACATCCGGTAGGATATCTATTTCCCCTAGCTTAACCATGTGCGGGGTCTGAGCTCCATGCCTTTGACAGGACTGGGTGGAGACGTCGGGGCAGATTAACTGTCCGGCCCCTCTCACCGAAGACACTGCGGACGCTCTCCTGACGGAGATGCTGACTTCGGCTCCTTACAAGGTGTCGGAGAAGACCAAGATGGCCAAGGGAACCCGAAAGAGTTCCCGGCGCCAGGTGGTATTGGACTCATCATCCGATAACTCCGCGACGCACTCCTCCCCCGAAGACGAGGAGGAAGATGAAGATTCTCCCCCTTCAGTCGGGGGAGACAAGAAAAGGAAGGCCACCCCGACCGGGGGGCCGAAGGGTCCAAGAAGGGGAGGACCCACCTTCCGGACTACTCCACCACCGCCGCCGAAGTCGAAGACGAGTGGCTGCTCAGGGCCAAGCCCCTGGCAAAGTCGTAAGTATTCGGATACCAGAGTAACTCATAGCATACCTTTGTCACAGTGCTTCTCCTAACGCCGAATATTATTATGCAGACCGCCCCAAGCCCGTATCGACGTATCTTCGTCGGGCGGCTCCTTGGACTCGTCGGATATGGATAGCGAGCCACTTCCGACCGCCACCTCCCCTTGCCCTACGGACAATGCCGAGGTATTGTCTCAAGAGGCACCGGGTCGAGGGGAGACAATCCCGGAGGCGCCTCAAGGCGACCTTCCGGACTCCAGGAGCAGAGGGAGTAAGGCTCCCGAGGGCTCCGAGTTCGGCCCTCAGCCGAACACTGCGCCGGAACCTCTAGTGGTTCCGGACTCGGGCAGGCGGCCTCCTTCTATAAGGGGCAAGACGCCTGTGCCGGTGACCTCTGCCCATCTAGGGGCACCGGACAATCTGCTGGGAGCACTTCGCAGCGCTTCCATCGATGAAGAGCACCGCACTATTATGAGTGCGGTGATCCAGAAGGTTCAGTCCGCCAAGAGCGGACTGACTGTAGCCTGTGCCAGCCTTCTAACAGGCTTTGAGGTAAGTATTTGAAATATAGGAAAAATATTACTGCATAGATAGTAGCCCCTGATGCTCTGTTCGGTGTTCAGAAATAAAAGCCGAATAGAGGATCAAACAATATCGCAGGAGTCTAATATAAGTATGTCTATATGCGTATGCAGGCTTCGCTGCTGGCCTCTGCCGCACTGACTACGGAGGTCGCCGCACTGAAGCAGGACCTCGAGCGGTCCAAGAAAGAGCTCGGCCTTGCCAAGAGGCAGCTCGAGGAGAACAAAGTTAAGTAGTACCTAGTTTATGGATATATATAAAAAGAATGTGATTGCAAAATGACAGGATCATCATAAATTTGCTAGGGCCACGACCGAGGTGGCGACTCTGAAGGAAGCGCTATCCGAGGCCGTAAACAAAGCGGCCAAGGAGCACACTGAGCGGGAGAAACAAGAGGCATAGGTGGGCGAGGTGCAGCAAGAGCTCCACGCTCTCGTGACGAAGCATGAGGCGTTGGAGCTTGACTTGAAGACACGAGAGTCCGAGCTTGTCGCGGCCCTTGAGAGTGCAAAGAGTGCCAAGGCCGAGGCCCAAAAGGCCCTCCAAGAGATTGATGCGATGAAGAAGATAGCGGCGGGTAAGGCATTCAATATGCAAAGCAAGCATGTGAAAGTAAATTACTTGTTACTTACCCAAATCCGGAGCTCTCCAGGAGCATTCGCAGATTTGCCTCGCGGCATGTCGGATGCCGCACAGTTTTACTAGGCCGAGGAGGGAAGCTCAATAAAGAAGCTGTTCTGGTCTCAGTATACTGGGACCGAACACCCGATGCCTCTGAGCGACCAGCTGAAGCAACTGGTCGAGCTGCACAAGGCGGCCGAACAGGCCATGAAGGGCTTCATAGTTCGGATGTGGCCCGGCGACGCCCTTCCCAACAGCTACTTCAGCCTGGTGAGCCGGCTTGTGGATGCCTGCCCATGGCTGGAAGTCATCAAGCGGTCCGTCTGCATCGAAGGTGCACGCCGGGCTTTCGCCCGTGCGAAGGTGCACTCAGCCAAGATGGACGCCGTGAAGCTGGTGAAGGAAGGGCCGCCGCAGGGCAAGGAGCATCGCCACCCCGAGATGTACTATGAGGGTGTCCTGAAGGGTGCCCGTCTCGTAGCGGACGAGTGTACGAAAGATGTAATATTTGAGTAAACTTGCTCGTGTAATCCTGTATTATGAGAACTTGTTCATATGCGCTATGCAACGCTTTTTTGAATTTAAAATGTTACCTTCTGTTCGGCTGTTTATCAAATCTGAGAGATGGCTAGTCGTCGGCTTCTGCCCCCACGCCACGAGTGCTGGGGTGTTCGGGATAAACTTGAGCACTCTTGTTCCCATTTTTGGGTCCTTCGAGGGAGGTGCTCAGCACAACGAACAAGGCAATCGGACTATAATGCATAATCACTCTCACTTAGCCATAGAATTCTATAATTTTAAATTTTGGCCCAGCCCCTAGTATTCGGAAGGCCGAATTCGGGGCGCTATACATGCCTTAAGCCAGACAGGGCCGACTCCTCGCTCTAAGCGGCATAAGTCTTTAGGGACTCGAAACCTATCGAGCAGCGACCAGTCTCTCACCTTATCATGACAGTCAGTTTTAGCTTTCTCTACTGAGGTGCTTAGCCCAGCAGAACCGGGGCACAATCGCAGTAGTTCTCCCAGTGCTACCTTAGCCGATATAGCGGAACGTAAGGTACCAAAACATGGGAGCCGGGCAAACCCAACTATTGACCCAAGACATGATTCGGAGCTGATGCATATAATCTATAAGTTCAGGGTGCCGCACTGTCGAAAGTGTTTGGACTTCTCACGCCGTATTATGGGGTATGCTTAAGCCCCTAGCGTATTGGCCGTACCAGAGTGTACGGGTGCTAGATGTCGTGAATGAACATATATATATATATATATAGGAAGAATGCAATAATAGTATGCTATGCATTGTTTATTCAAAAAGGTGCGTTAAAGCAGAATGATACAAGTAGTGCGATAAGCTAAAAGTAGGATTGTTTGACATGTACCTTCCAAGGGCAAACTGAGGAATAGTATTAAAGCAAATATTTCACTCGTTATCGTAATCCACCTGGGAGTTTCGTGGTGTGACGTAGCTTTCTGCCTCCTTGGTTGCTGCATCATGTGTTCGGCAATCATGCTGCCGGACAGGGTTTCCAGAGATTAAAGTCTTGAAAGAGAAAAATAACAAAGCGGGAAGCCCCTAGTGCGGTTTAAGCCGTGACTTGGAGCGTGCCGCAGTCGTGCCCCCTCCCCGCATGTGCCCATGGTATTTTTAATGCGTAATTATGTACGCGTGGCACAGATTTCGCCGTTTGGCTGGGACCGGGGTGGGGGCCACATTACTATGCGAGCTCAGAACGTGCCAGGCGGTCCTGTTGCCGATTACTCCGGGCGCGCTTGAAGGTGTCCGGGTCCTTATTCGCCGAACTAGTGGATTGCCTTAAGAGGCTGCTTTGCGCTTCTGCTGCGAGGGCCGCAGTGTGCTCCTCCGTGCGGAGAGAGCGCTCTGTGTTTCCATTGACTGTGATGACCCCCCAAGGTCCTGGCATCTTGAGCTTGAGATATGTGTAATGCGGTACCGCATTGAATCTCGCAAATGTGGTTGGCGCGAGCAGTGCATGGTAGCCACTTCGGAATGGGACTATGTCGAAGATTAACTCTTCGCTTCGGAAGCTATCCAGAGATCCGAAGACCACTTCCAGTGTTATTGAGCCTGTGCAATCGGCCTCTACACCTGGTATGACGCCTTTAAAGGTTGTTTTAGTGGGTTTGATCCTTGAGGGGTCTATACCCATTTTGTGCATTGTGTCCCGATAAAGCAGGTTCAGGCTGCTGCCGCCATCCATATGGACTCGAGTGAGGTGAAATCCGTCAATGATTGGGTCTAGGACCAATGTAGTGAATCCGCCATGATGGATACTAGTAGGGTGGTCCCTGCGGTCAAAGGTGATCGGACAGGAAGACCATGGGTTGAACTTTGGGGTGACTGGCTCCAAGGCATATACGTCCCTGAGCACACGCTTACGCTCCCTCTTGGGGATGTGGGTTGTGTATATCATGTTCACCGTCCGCACTTGTGGGGGGAACCTCTTCTGTGCTCCGGTGTTCGGCTGCCGGGGCTCCTCCTCGTCATCGCTATGTGACCCCTTATCTTTGTTTTCGGCATTTAATTTTCCGGCCTACTTGAACACCCAACAATCCCTGTTGGTGTGGTTGGCTGGCTTGTCAGGGGTGCCGTGTATTTGACACGAGCGATCGAGTATACGGTCCAAACTGGACGGGCCCAGAGTGCTTCTTTTGAATGGCTTTTTCCGCTGACCGGGTTTAGAGCCTTTGAATCCGGCATTGACTGTCGTATCCTCTATATTGTCGCTGTTAATGCGGCGCTTATGTTTGTTGCGACGTGACCTGCCATTGCCATCCTTGGTATCCGAAGTACCATGGTT
Source organism: Triticum dicoccoides (assembly GCF_002162155.2). Classification (NCBI taxonomy): domain Eukaryota; kingdom Viridiplantae; phylum Streptophyta; class Magnoliopsida; order Poales; family Poaceae; genus Triticum; species Triticum dicoccoides. The sequence continues at coordinate 347,381,588 of NC_041384.1, read as the reverse complement.
CTTTGATATGTTATTGCTGCGAGCCAGCCAGCTGTCTTCTCCCGCACAAAAGTGGGTCATGAGTGTCGTGAGGGCTGCCATAGATTTTGGCTTTTCCTGGCCAAGGTGTCAGGCGAGCCACTCGTCGCGGATGTTGTGCTTAAAAGCTACTAGGCCTCAGCATCTGGACAGTCGATGATTTGATTTTTCTTTGTTAGGAACCATGTCCAGAATTGCCTGGCCGATTCCTCTGGCTGCTGAATTATGTGGCTCAAGTCATCGGCATCTGGCGGTCGCACGTAAGTGCCCTGGAAGTTGTCGAGGAATGCGGCTTCCAGATCCTCCCAACAGCCAATGGACTCTGCTGGCAAGCTATTGAGCCAATGCCGAGTTGGTCCTTTGAGCTTGAGTGGTAGGTATTTAATGGCGTGTAGATCATCACCATGGGCCATGTGGATATGCAGGAGGAAATCCTCGATCCAGACCGCAAGGTCTGTTGTGCCGTCGTATGATTCTATATTTACGGGTTTGAAACCCTCTGGGATTTGATGATCCATTACTTCATCTATGAAGCATAGGGGGTGTGCGGCGCCTCTGTACTAGGCTATGTCGCGACGCAGCTCGAATGAGTCTTGCCCGCTTTGTTCGGCCCGACCAGACTTACTTTTACTATATCCGGCATGACGACTATCGTCTCGCATAGTGGCGCGCCCTCGTGATCCGTAGATCGATCTTGCATGTTTTGCTTTGTCCTCCAATACGTCTCGCAGGTCTGGCGTATTTCCCCATGCCTTTTTATTTGAATGGCGTCGGGGTGCGGGCTGAGCTTTTGGCTGGAATGCCTCTCTGTCGCGGCCACGAGGTGGCCGATCAGCCGCGTCATACGTCGGGGATGTAGGTTTCGGTGCTTCCTCCTCCAGTCGGGGTAGCAACCTGCACTTTGGGTAACTCTTGGAGGGGCGTTCGAGTTTATATTCCTCGGCCGCCAGGACTTTAGTCCATCTGTCAGCTAGCAAATCATGATCAGCTTGAAGCTGCTGCTGCTTTTTCTTAAGGCTATTTGTCGTGGCTATAAGCCGGCGCTTGAAGCGCTCTTGTTAACGGGATCCTCTGGCACGACGAATTCGTCATCGTCGAGTCTTGCCTCGTCTTCGAAGGGAGGCATGTAATTACCATCCTCCGCCTCTCCATCTGCCACTCTCTCAGGAGGGATGACTCCTCCATCCTCCTGCTCTAAATCTTGCTAGAGGGGATTGTTGTTGTCTTCGGCACTGTCCGGAGTGCTATTATCTCTGGTGCCGGTACCACCACTTTTGCCTTGGCAGGACTTAGAGCGGCGCCGCTGACGCCGGTGCTTGGGTTGCTTTTTGGAGGGGTCATCCTCTGTTGCCTCATCGCCATTGCCTTCTTTGGGTGTGTCCACCATGTATATATCGTATGATGAGGTGGTTGTCCAGTGCCCTGTGGGCAGTGGTTCCTCTTCGTCTCCCGCATCGTCATCCATACCGTCGATGTCTTCGGAGTCGAAGGCGAGCATGCCGGTTAAGTCATCGACAGTGGCTACTAAGTGGGTGGTGGGTGGGTGGCGAATTTCTTCGTCATCCGCATCCCAATCCTGCTGGACGTAGTTCGGCTAGGACTCTCCTGACAAGGAGAGAGACCTTAATGAGTTCAGTATGTCGCCAAAGGGCGAGTGCTTGAAAATATCCGCGGAGGTAAACTCCATGATCGGCGCCCAATCTGATTCGACAGTAATGGGCGCAGGCGGTTCGGAGTCCGTGGCCGGAGAAGGATCCGGCAGTTTGGCAACATGGCTCTCGTGAAGGGTAAGGTCGATATTCGGCTCGATCGCCGTTGAGGATACGGCCTCCGTGACGGGGCCTATCCACCCGTCCATGGATGGCGCAACTGGCTCCGAATTGAGGCTCGGAGCGGCTGCCGGTGCGTCTCCTGAATACGGTCCGATGGTAGAGCCAAATCGTACTCATCGTGACCGCGTGGCGCACAAGGCAGGGGTTCGAATCTGTCGAAGATCAAGTCTCCGCGGATATCGGCCGTGTAGTTTAAGCTTCCAAACATGACCTGGTGGCCAGGGGCGTAACTTTCGATCTGCTTCAGATGGCCAAGCGAGTTGGTGCATAGTGCGAAGCCGCCGAACACAAAGATCTATCCAGGGAGAAAAGTCTCACCCTGGACTGCATCGCTATCGATGATCGTAGGAGCCATCAAGCCTAACGGCGACAACACAGAGGAACTCTCAATGAAAGCACCAATGTCGGTGTCAAAACCGGCGGATCTCGGGTAGGGGGTCCCGAACTGTGCGTCTAAGGCGGATGGTAACAAGAGGCAGGGAACACGATGTTTTACCCAGGTTCGGGCCCTCTTGATGGAGGTAAAACCCTACGTCTTGCTTGATTTATTCTTGATGATATGACTATTACAAGAGTTGATCTACCACGAGATCGGAGAGGCTAAACCCTAGAAGCTAGCCTATGGTATGATTGTATGTTGTCCTACGGACTAAAACCCTCTGGTTTATATAGACACCAGAGGGGGCTAGGGTTACACAAGGTCGGTTACAAAGGAGGAGATATACATATCCGGATTGCCTAGCTTGCCTTCCATGCCAAGTAGAGTCCTATCCGGACACGAGATGAAGTCTTCAATCTTGTATATTCATAGTCCAACAGTCCGGCCAAAGGATATAGCCCGGCTGTCCGGAGACCCTCTAATCCAGGACTCCCTCAGGATGTTTGGAAGCACTAGTAGTATCTCTAATTAGTGCAAAGAATTTGGCTAGCATGAGAGGGAAAGTCAACCTCAACATGTTGGAGGATCCATGACAATATAACTTCTATTCGGATATAAGAGAACATATACCATTATGTTGACTTCATTGTCTAACATCAACTTTTTAGCATGTCATATTTTAATGAATGCTCACAATTACAAAAGATGTCCAAGATAGTATATTTATATGTGAAGCCTCTCTTTCTATATTACTTCCTATTAATTGCAACAATGAACAAAACTATGTTTGTCAACTCTCAACAACTTTTATTCATCATACTCTTTATATGTGAAGTCATTACTCTCCATAAGATCAATATATGATCTTTTTATTTCTTTTATTTAATTCCCTCAAGATCATAGCAAGAAAGCAAACCCCTTAACTCAAAACTACTCTTTATTATATATAAATCAAGGACTCGATTACATAGATAGAACATAAAGCAAAACTCAAGGCTAGATCATACTAAAAATTTATTCTACTAGATCAAAATATAATCAAAAGGATCGAACTAAGAAAAATGATAAAGATAAAGCATGATGGTGATACGATACCGGGGCACCTCCCCCAAGCTTGGCACTTGCCAAGGGGAGTGCCCATACCCATTGATTTATGTCTCTTTCTTCGAAGGTGATGATGTGATATTCATGGTGATGACGCCCCTTAAGATGCGATTTGTCAGGACCCCGACTCAATGCCACATCGATCTAGCATGTAACACCTCATATCACTTTGCGGCCTCACGCACGGTATTCCCACGGGTGTCGCCTTACCTTTGCCCGGGACCGTTTGCGCCTTTTAGCACACGTATATGACAGTGTCGCTAGCATCCATATGATAAGGAGCCCGGGCTGACATGGCTAGTCGTAAACCCAAGCGGCACAGACTTACAGGGACAGGCATCCATGACCCAGCATCGAACGTGTCGGTCATCAGCGAGTGAATCCAGGCTGTAGCACTGGGCTAGCAGGACTCCGGTGAACCGGGCTGTAGCGGGCTAACAGGACTCCGGTATTCATCGCGTGACATTTCCCCGAAGGGACAGACACAGGAACGAAGAAGGACACATGCCGGCCGGCCTAAGTGTTCCGGAGCAGTAGCAAGCTACCATGGCTCGGTGGAAACACTAGGAGACATTTCCCCGTAAGAGAGGCTACTAAAGATAAACAACTAGATGGTCAGATCCCACACATACCAAGCATTTCAATAACATACACACAATATGCTCGATATGTGCAAATACAACATAGCATCACAACATGACTCTACGACTCAAGTAGTTTATTCAATAGGCTCCGAGGAGCGAGACATTACAAACATGGGTCTCATGACCCAACAATCAGAGCATACAAGTCAAGCACAAGCGGAAGCTATCATGTCTGAGTACAGACATCTATAAATGAAAAAGGCTGAGAAGCCTGACTATCTACCAAATCCTGCCGAGGCACAAGATCGTAGCTGAGGTAACAAGCTAAACGTCGAAGACCACGCGGAAATACTAGTGAGACTGAAGTCTCTCTGCAAAAACATAAAATAGGCAAACGTGAGTACAAATGTACCCAGCAAGACTTACATCAGAACTATCTACATATGCATCATTATCAACAAAGGGATGGTGGGGTTTAACTGCAGCAAGCCAGCTTTGACTCGGTGGCTATCCTAAACTACGACTGCAATGTAACTCTTTGAGGTGGCGCACACGAGTCCACATATTCACCATATCAATACACCACTATGGAACCGCTCCCGTCTCCCTACGAGAACGCCATCCATAGCACTCACGCTTATCTTGCATATTTTAGAGTATCCACTTTCACTTGTCTATGAACTGATATAAGCAACCCAGAAGTCCTTTTCCGCGGACACGGCTATTCGAATAGATTATGTTAACCCTGCAGGGGTGTACTTCTTCACACACGCTCTCACCACTTACCGCCGTTTACACGACATGTACTCAGCAACCTTCAAGCGGAAGCCCAACGTGGGTGTCGGCCACGACCTACCTAATCACCTAAGTCTCTAGTCCAGGTTTATCGCCTATTCGGGTTCCATCCATGAGGAGATCCGGCCGGAGTTTCGCTCACAGCCCCAAACGATGTGAACAGGGTTCCCGAGACACCAAACGGGCGCCCGGTACACCGTGCCACGTGCCTACCGCATCACAGCCCACCCCTACGGTCAGCGCTGCCCACGGCCTCCAGCAGGCTACAAACACCAGAAACTACTTGCAACTCCTGGACAGAGGACAAGGGTGATTAAGAAGCCGAGAGGGTCCATTGGTTTCGGGCCCAATGCGTGGTAGTAGCTGAATCATGGATCACAAACACAGAACTCAGTTCCTGAGGACGGCTGCAATGAGACAACCCACCATGTACTCCTACATGGCCTCTCACCGCTACCTTTACCAAATCGTGTTCACACACTTAGCTCACACACAGTCGGACATGTTCACACACCTCTGATTCATCCCCGATGAATCAGACCTGACTCAACTCTAAGCAGTAGCAGGCATGACAAACAAACATGAATGAGTAGGCACAACAGGGCTCAAACAACTCCTACTCATGCTAGTGGGTTTCATCTATTTACTGTGGAATGACAGGTCATGCAAAGGATAAAGGGGTTCAGCTACCGCAGCAAGTAACAGATGAATCGATGTTGTCCTAATGCAGTAAAAGAGAGCAGGAGCGAGAGAGTGGGATTTTATCGGAATGAACAAGGGGGTTTTGCTTGCCTGGCACTTTTGAAGATAACATTGAGTCTTCATCAGTGTCAACGATCACATCATCGGTATCACGTCTATCAAGAGGGGACAAATACCGGCAACACAGAAAGAAACACAATCAATGCAATGCACAATATGATGCATGATCATGACATGGCAAAATGAATGTGTTTTGGGCTAATGCACCTAAAACCAGATTAAATGAAGTTGGTTTGAATCCAAGATTCAAATTTAAACTCCATATGTGATTATTCAAATGCCATTTAATTGATTTGTGCTAAACAGCAGCTATAAGTTGTTCTAACATGCATGAAAATGGTACAGATGGATTCCTTGAATTTTTCTGATAATTTTTCATATATAAATTATTTAATTTGGAGTTACGGTTAATTTTCTATGATTTTTAGAAGTTTTGGTTATTATCTGAAATTTATAAATCATTTTTGATTTATTTTAATTCCAGAAACAAATACTGCGTCAGCATGACGTATTAGTGACGTTAGCAGGTCAACGTGGCTGGTCCAGGTCAAACCTGGCCAGTGGGTCCCATCCGTCAGTGACTAACCTAACTAATCTAATTTAGTTAGTGGCCTGGGCCCATTGTTAGTGTCTATTAAACTAACTAATATTTAGTTAACACTAATCCTAGCCTAATTAGCCGGGCGGGCCCGCAGGTCAGTGAGAGAGAGGGGGGGTCAAACCGGGCAGTGGGGTCAACCCACGCCGGTCATCGGGTCAGCGGTCGCCGGCGTTTAGCCGCCGGCGAGTCCAGACGCGGCGGAGGGCTCGGAAACGAGCCACATGGCATCGTTTCGGCCGTGGTTTGTTGCATTCGAACGCGCGCAGTGGCGCGCATCTAGTGGTGGCGGTGACAGGTGCTGGGGTGGCCGGAAAAGTGGTCGGCGACGAGGTTTGGCGGCGGCAGCAGCTCGGGCAATCCTGGGGTGGCGCTATAGAGCACTAGAAGAGAGACCGAAGGGCGCTGCGGGCTCCTGGGAGGGCGGCGAACATGGTGACGCGCTCAGGCGCACGCTGGGATGGCCCTGGCCACGGCAACGACATGGCACGGCGGCGAGAAGCTCTCGGCCACGGTGGGAGATGGGGCTAGGGGGCGAGAACGGAGGGGGCGAGCACAGGAGAAACAGCGGAGGCTCACAGTGGATCCATTCGAGGCGGGGACGAGGCCGGGGACGGTCCGGAGCCGGCGAATCGGGCGTCGGCGACCGGCGGGTCCGAGGAGGGGGAAAACGTCGGGGCGGCGCTTCGGGGGCTTCTGGAGGGCGTGGCATCGGTGAGGTGGGTCGAGTACGGAGTGGCGGAGCTTGTGGGCTAGTCGGGGAAGCGAGGGAGGCCCGGTGGCCGTGGTTATGGCGAGCGGCGGCGAGGGGCTCCGCTCGGTGAGGAGAACAGAGGAGGGGGAGAGTGTTCTGGGGAGAGAATGAGGACGCGGGAGAGAGGGAGAAGGGGGAGGGGGTCGGGGGCTGCGTGGCTCCCTCGGGTGCCTCCAGCGGCGAGCAGGTAAGCAGGAGGTGGCCGGAGCGTGCGCGCGCGCGTCGGGCACACGCCCTCCTGCCTACTGGCAGGAGGTTGAAGACGGTGGCGACTGCGGTGGGCTGGGCCGCACAGTGCTGGACCAGCACAGGAGCTGGGCCGGCTCTAGTGGGCTGCACAGGTAAGCTTTGCTCTTTTTATTATTTACTGTTTTCTATTTTCTGTAGTTTGTTTTGATTTAATTTAGCAACTAAATCATTTAAATAAATTCTGTAGATTTTTATGTGGCTTGCCAAAAATAAATACAAAGCCACTCACAAACTTCCAGAATTATTGGAGTCATATTTAATATATATATTAAATATAAATCCAAAGCAAATAGTTATTGGATTAATTCAAATGGCCCAAAATAATTAACTCTGAGATACCAAAAATATTGTTTTGAGTTTTACCTCTTTGCAATATTTTCAGAGACTAAGAGGAACATTTTTTTGGACTTCTTTGAGGAGATTTTAATGTTGATCATTTTTAGAAGGTTTCTGAGGCTTTGAAAATTCCTCAATTCAAATTTCATTTGAAATAAAACATGATGCTCACATGAGGCTAGCCTAGAGCACTACCAGCAGCTAGGGATGTGACAACTCACCCCCACTAAACAAGAATCTCGTCTCGAGATTCAGGCGTAGGGTAAGATGAAGGGGTAACGCAAACTAGTATAATCTTCACGATCCAGGGTGCACTTCAGTTGAACGTTGATTCATTCACCATCAGTGTCTTGATGTCTTGTTCTGAGAAATCCTGTCAACATGACAGGGGGGGGGGGAGAAGGAGACTCTAGAAGGGTCGATCTCCTCGGAGATCGAACAACTCAAGATTAACTTACGGAATGAGACATAGGACCATCTCTCGGGTTGAGACACGAGATACACATCAAGAGGGGTGGAAAGAAACGGATGACGAAGGTTCACTAGGTGGACAACAATTCCACACTTAAGAAGGTGGTAATCGGTTGTCAACGTAGCGAGGAGTTGAGTTGACATGACACCAAAATGATGCACCTTAGGGAAGGTGACTCGAAGATATATCCCCTTAAGTGGCAAAAAGAATTACCTTTGATATAGAGATCATTGAGACTCTCTATATCAGCCTAAGGCAATTCCCAAGCGATCGTTTGGAGGGGGTCAGTAGGATGACATACTCAGACTTGGATGATGTGGATTACCTTGTTGAAGACAACGTAATGGATGAATTTTGCTTATCACCGGAAATGGAAGAGACCCATGGTAGAATGGCACATTGGCGGTGCAAGCTGGGAACAAAATGCAAATGCTGGGAATGATTCTGGTAACTGGGGAAGAACCCAACAATAGAGAGTGAATTCACTGTTGGAATGGTTATAGCATAACCGAGGAAATCTGGGGCAATCCCAGCTAGTGCCGATGATAAGACGTAGCGCTTGTGCGTGCTCTCAAGAACTTGAGCATTTCCACAATCATCAAGGTTTTATCAACAACCGTGTAAAGGATCCTGGCAACACAACTTGCTACCACGATGAATGATGATGGATGATGCAGATGCAAAGGAAGATAACACTTCTCAGATTACACCTTAGCGAGGCCAAGAAAACAAAATCTGGATGATCGACCGAGAGACATTTAGCACTCCGCTTCTAATGTTCTCCTTGATGTGCTAGTGTAACCCATTCATAGAAATGGTCTGGTATCTAGGACATCAAGTAAAAGGTCGGACTTCGGGATCTCAAAATCCATAGGGGCAACTAGGGAGTAAATCCTACGAAATCCCTATGGGGAGGTGGCCAACTTCCTCAATCAAGATATTATAATAACAGGTCTTCCGGCTGGATGTGTTGGCCACGACATCCACTTTACCGGTTATCGAGGGACCAATATTATAGTTTTTGGGAAATGTTCCAACCATTATATCTGCCTGAGATTCAGATCTGGTTGGTGTCAGGATATTCCAGACTCATCGAGTCTAGGAAAAAAAATGAAAGTTGCAACACAAATCGACGAGATGACGTTGCGGGATTCTCGGGAGATGAACTACGATAGCAAGCTCCAAAACATGAGCTGGTTCTGCTACAACATGTGAACACGTTGTCCCAGACAAGCATGACCACGTGGTAGTCTTATAATAAAACACTACCGAGTTCAGGAGGGGGAACCATCAACGAGGGTATCGAAGTCTTGTACAAATCCGTCTGGTACCTTCGGGACTAGCACTTAGAACCTATTAACCTTGAACAAATCAATCAGTGGCTTGGTGTGCTAGGGACCCATATAGAATGGAGGTTGCAAGTCTCCGAACCACAGAATACTTCGCACGTATGCATGACTGATTTGGGATGATTCCAAAGGAAACAACATTGACTTTCTCGAATCCACGGCGGCAACTTGCATCAAATGCACATGGACTGGAGGAAGTCACTTCTTACATCCGAACATATGCTTCATGAACTAGCATGAAGAAATGCTTTCAAAAGTTTCCAACACTAGCTTAATGTTCAACAAATCATGGAGGGAATAAGGATGTTGTCAATGGGCTCAACAACAATTCATCTGGGTTTCCTTTTAAAAGGAATTCCATAGTTAAGTGAACAAGTGATAGCATTGGTCAGACCCAAAAGATATAATGGTGTATGCTCGAGGGATCAACCACGAATAAGACAACATTACGAGCATCGTTGGTACTGATTTGATTTGACGATAGCCCACACTCAAATCAAAGGATTGATAAGACAATAGGTCCAGCAACTGATCACAAGGACCAATCGATGAAGGTATCATCTTTCTTCAACACACACTACACAAGAATATCCCTTTGGAACGAACTAAGTCAGACAAGCTTTTATCTTCCAACTCTCCAAGTTGTTGTCTAGCTTAACCAACTAGCTCAGGGATATCTAACACCGATTCTTGGAGAGAAGGTGGTTCACAAGAAACCAACTTGATCACGAACTCAACATAGCGGTCAGGTGACAACCCGGTAACACCTCCAAGAAGATATTTGGAAAGTCACGAACCACCGGTATGTTACTAAGCTCGAGAACAATCTTGCTTTTGAGGGCAAGACGATATGATCAAATGAGTGAGGACTTGACAAGATCCTAACTCATCAATCGAAGGGTGCACCGAAATAAGGACTAGGTAGCACGATCAGTCTTAGAAGGATGATTCGAAAACCAACATACTAAGAATGAAATTATTATCCTTTAACTACCAAGCAACAGAGTTGCTAGCAGTATTGATTTCACACATCACAATTCATTTGTCGGTATTCCAGTTGCATCAACACGAGGGCCGAGGAATGAACAGTGATGGCAAGAAGTGTCACTGTACCAAGAGTTCATGGGATGGTGTGCAATTCCTATAACAATCTCGATATAAAATATGTAATACTCCAAGGTAGAGCAGAACCAAAAGCTGGATTGGCATTTGATCTGCGGAATACAACTACTTTGACCCAATCCTAGATATGGAAGAGGTACTGGAGTTTGTTTCTCCTAGTCATTCCGGAATAGAATGGCTTGACAGACCACAAGAGTCATAGGCATCGATGAACGAACGCACGCATACTCTTGACTATCAATTGATAGACGAGGGTCAGAATGCAACTAAAGAGAACAACTCAAAGGAACATATAACTTTCTGAGTTGTGGATGCATAGATTAGTATGTCGAACCAAGTTCAACATATTTCTTCCGGATAACCCATGCAGAAAGGTAGAACTGGCAGAGTCACGATTTATGAATGAAGAACTCCTCAAGAGTACTCTAATTGTGATTTTTTTTTTGATCCAATAAACATCTGCCATAAGTAGTTCATGGTATTTGGAAGAAGAAGATACCACGGACTTCAAGGACTATCGCAAAGGTTACTAATATCCTAAAGGCACTAGCAATTACTATCAACATGAAGTAGGTAGAGTGAATCTCGGATTCAGAACCCAGGAGTAGAATACCTACTACTAAGTAGCATCACGGGATGCTTCCGATAATAAAGGCCAGAATCTTCACACTAGGACACAAATCATGGCTAGACCACTAGATGATCCCCTAAGCACTTAGGGTCATAATAATAATTCCAACATATATGTCGAGGCAATAATTACCTCAACACACCGATTAGTGTGGTTAATCTGGCCCATGGGAACATCGGAAACAGAAGGAAGGGATTTGCAAATGCATCGGACTATTTAGAAACCTGGGATGACTCGGACAGCATAACGGCTATAATTGCTCAAAAAGATTTGAGACAATCACAAAAATGATGACATAACCACTCAGAAGCACAATATCAAGGTTCCGAGATCAACAATTAACATACGGAAGTAGTAGGAACTGAACTGAGACTTAAATCCAACAATCTTATAAGTCTACTGATTAGTAACACGTGATCCTAATAGAAAGAAGAGATAGCCTAGTTCTTAATCCCCGCAGGAAAGATAAGATGACTCAGATCAGAAGGGCATGAGGTATAAGGAGTAAAAAGAGCCTTACGTTCCATCCCACAATCAATTCCCTTATATAACTAAAGAATTTCTAGACTCAACTTCGACCAGTTTGGCTTGGTAATCCTACAGGCAGTCAAGCTCTGATACCAACGCTGTCAGGACCCCGACTCAATGCCACATCGATCTAGCATGTAACACCTCATATCACTTTGCGGCCTCACGCACGGTATTCCCACGGGTGTCGCCTTACCTTTGCCCGGGACCGCTTGCGCCTTTTAGCACACGTATATGACAGTGTCGCTAGCATCCATATGATAAGGAGCCCGGGCTGACATGGCTAGTCGTAAACCCAAGCGGCACAGACTTACAGGGACAGGCATCCATGACCCAGCATCGAACGTGTCGGTCATCAGCGAGTGAATCCAGGCTGTAGCACTGGGCTAGCAGGACTCCGGTGAACCGGGCTGTAGCGGGCTAACAGGACTCCGGTATTCATCGCGTGACATTTCCCCGAAGGGACAGACACAGGAACGAAGAAGGACACATGCCGGCCAGCCTAAGTGTTCCGGAGCAGTAGCAAGCTACCATGGCTCGGTGGAAACACTAGGAGACATTTCCCCGTAAGAGAGGCTACTAAAGATAAACAACTAGATGGTCAGATCCCACACATACCAAGCATTTCAATAACATACACACAATATGCTCGATATGTGCAAGTACAACATGGCATCACAACATGACTCTATGACTCAAGTAATCTATTCAATAGGCTCCGAGGAGCGAGATATTACAAACATGGGTCTCACGACCCAACAATCAGAGCATACAAGTCAAAGCACAAGCGGAAGCTATCATGTCTGGGTACAGACATCTATAAATGAAAAAGGCCGAGAAGCCTGACTATCTATCAGATCCTGCCGAGGGCACAAGATCGTAGCTGAGGTAACAAGCTAAACGTCGAAGACCACGCGGAAATACTAGTGAGACTGAAGTCTCTCTGCAAAAACATAAAATAGGCAAACGTGAGTACAAATGTACCCAGCAAGACTTACATCAGAACTATCTACATATGCATCATTATCAACAAAGGGATGGTGGGGTTTAACTGCAGCAAGCCAGCTTTGACTCGGTGGCTATCCTAAACTACGACTGCAATGTAACTCTTTGAGGTGGCGCACACGAGTCCACATATTCACCATATCAATACACCACTATGGAACCGCTCCCGTCTCCCTACGAGAACGCCATCCATAGCACTCACGCTTATCTTGCATATTTTAGAGTATCCACTTTCACTTGTCTATGAACTGATATAAGCAACCCAGAAGTCCTTTTCCGCGGACACGGCTATTCAAATAGATTATGTTAACCCTGCAGGGGTGTACTTCTTCACACACGCTCTCACCACTTACCGCCGTTTACACGACATGTACTCGGCAACCTTCAAGCGGAAGCCCAACGTGGGTGTCGGCCACGACCTACCTAATCACCTAAGTCTCTAGTCCAGGTTTATCGCCTATTCGGGTTCCATCCATGAGGAGATCCGGCCGGAGTTTCGCTCACAGCCCCAAACGATGTGAACAGGGTTCCCGAGACACCAAACGGGCGCCCGGTACACCGTGCCACGTGCCTACCGCATCACAGCCCACCCCTACGGTCAGCGCTACCCACGGCCTCCAGCAGGCTACAAACACCAGAAACTACTTGCAACTCCTGGACAGAGGACAAGGGTGATTAAGAAGCCGAGAGGGTCCATTGGTTTCGGGCCCGATGCGTGGTAGTAGCTGAATCATGGATCACAAACACAGAACTCAGTTCCTGAGGACGGCTGCAATGAGACAACCCACCATGTACTCCTACATGGCCTCTCACCGCTACCTTTACCAAATCGTGTTCACACACTTAGCTCACACACAGTCGGACATGTTCACACACCTCTGATTCATCCCCGATGAATCAGACCTGACTCAACTCTAAGCAGTAGCAGGCATGACAAACAAACATGAATGAGTAGGCACAACAGGGCTCAAACAACTCCTACTCATGCTAGTGGGTTTCATCTATTTACTGTGGAATGACAGGTCATGCAAAGGATAAAGGGGTTCAGCTACCGCAGCAAGTAACAGATGAATCGATGTTGTCCTAATGCAGTAAAAGAGAGCAGGAGCGAGAGAGTGGGATTTTATCGGAATGAACAAGGGGGTTTTGCTTGCCTGGCACTTTTGAAGATAA
>NC_041384.1:347345069-347367245 GCF_002162155.2 Triticum dicoccoides | reverse complement strand
ACCGGCAACACAGAAAGAAACACAATCAATGCAATGCACAATATGATGCATGATCATGACATGGCAAAATGAATGTGTTTTGGGCTAATGCACCTAAAACCAGATTAAATGAAGTTGGTTTGAATCCAAGATTCAAATTTAAACTCCATATGTGATTATTCAAATGCCATTTAATTGATTTGTGCTAAACAGCAGCTATAAGTTGTTCTAACATGCATGAAAATGGTACAGATGGATTCCTTGAATTTTTCTGATAATTTTTCATATATAAATTATTTAATTTGGAGTTACGGTTAATTTTCTATGATTTTTAGAAGTTTTGGTTATTATCTGAAATTTATAAATCATTTTTGATTTATTTTAATTCCAGAAACAAATACTGCGTCAGCATGACGTATTAGTGACGTCAGCAGGTCAACGTGGCTGGTCCAGGTCAAACCTGGCCAGTGGGTCCCATCCGTCAGTGACTAACCTAACTAATCTAATTTAGTTAGTGGCCTGGGCCCATTGTCAGTGTCTATTAAACTAACTAATATTTAGTTAACACTAATCCTAGCCTAATTAGCCGGGCGGGCCCGCAGGTCAGTGAGAGAGAGGGGGGGTCAAACCGGGCAGTGGGGTCAACCCACGCCGGTCATCGGGTCAGCGGTCGCCGGCGTTTAGCCGCCGGCGAGTCCAGACGCGGCGGAGGGCTCGGAAACGAGCCACATGGCATCGTTTCGGCCGTGGTTTGTTGCATTCGAACGCGCGCAGTGGCGCGCATCTAGTGGTGGCGGTGACAGGTGCTGGGGTGGCCGGAAAAGTGGTCGGCGACGAGGTTTGGCGGCGGCAGCAGCTCGGGCAATCCTGGGGTGGCGCTATAGAGCACTAGAAGAGAGACCGAAGGGCGCTGCGGGCTCCTGGGAGGGCGGCGAACATGGTGACGCGCTCAGGCGCACGCTGGGATGGCCCTGGCCACGGCAACGACATGGCACGGCGGCGAGAAGCTCTCGGCCACGGTGGGAGATGGGGCTAGGGGGCGAGAACGGAGGGGGCGAGCACAGGAGAAACAGCGGAGGCTCACAGTGGATCCATTCGAGGCGGGGACGAGGCCGGGGACGGTCCGGAGCCGGCGAATCGGGCGTCGGCGACCGGCGGGTCCGAGGAGGGGGAAAACGTCGGGGCGGCGCTTCGGGGGCTTCTGGAGGGCGTGGCATCGGTGAGGTGGGTCGAGTACGGAGTGGCGGAGCTTGTGGGCTAGTCGGGGAAGCGAGGGAGGCCCGGTGGCCGTGGTTATGGCGAGCGGCGGCGAGGGGCTCCGCTCGGTGAGGAGAACAGAGGAGGGGGAGAGTGTTCTGGGGAGAGAATGAGGACGCGGGAGAGAGGGAGAAGGGGGAGGGGGTCGGGGGCTGCGTGGCTCCCTCGGGTGCCTCCAGCGGCGAGCAGGTAAGCAGGAGGTGGCCGGAGCGTGCGCGCGCGCGTCGGGCACACGCCCTCCTGCCTACTGGCAGGAGATTGAAGACGGTGGCGACTGCGGTGGGCTGGGCCGCACAGTGCTGGACCAGCACAGGAGCTGGGCCGGCTCTAGTGGGCTGCACAGGTAAGCTTTGCTCTTTTTATTATTTACTGTTTTCTATTTTCTGTAGTTTGTTTTGATTTAATTTAGCAACTAAATCATTTAAATAAATTCTGTAGATTTTTATGTGGCTTGCCAAAAATAAATACAAAGCCACTCACAAACTTCCAAAATTATTGGAGTCATATTTAATATATATTAAATATAAATCCAAAGCAAATAGTTATTGGATTAATTCAAATGGCCCAAAATAATTAACTCTGAGATACCAAAAATATTGTTTTGAGTTTTACCTCTTTGCAATATTTTCAGAGACTAAGAGGAACATTTTTTTGGACTTCTTTGAGGAGATTTTAATGTTGATCATTTTTAGAAGGTTTCTGAGGCTTTGAAAATTCCTCAATTCAAATTTCATTTGAAATAAAACATGATGCTCACATGAGGCTAGCCTAGAGCACTACCAGCAGCTAGGGATGTGACACGATTCTCCTCCTAGAGCTTATTATTTTGCTGCTTAAGATACACTATTTCCTTGCGAAGTTTACCCGTGATGACTAGAGCTCCAATCACCCAAGGATGTTTCATAGTTGCGGGAGAAAAACTAACACTCTTTTTCATATTTTCATAAGAGAGAAATCTAGCATTAGGAGGGATGACCAAGTTTGGTATTGCTGAGCTCTGAAGTTCCTCCAACATGAATCAAGCTTGAAAACGAGAGGTAACTTCCTGATCCTCCTCCATGGCATACACTCTTTTCAAGTCAGCCTCCATCTCTTCCTCCGTTGCTTGCCCGAAGTGGTTAGCTTCGCTGTATGCTGTTGGGCCCGGAGTTGGATGAGATACACGACTCTCCCTGACCGTCTCTTGCGAAGACATCTCGCTCTAAATCTGCTGCAGAAACAACTCAAAACAACAACAGAAGATATTGTCATGGTACAGTGGTCAAAATCTTCGGGAGATTATATAATGAATTTTTACCGACCAAATGAAGTATTGTGCAAGAAAACGGAGTCCGAAGGGCACACGAGGTGGCCACAAGGTAGGGGGCGCGCCCAGGGGGTAGGCAGGGGTAGGGTGCCCCCTCCACCCTTGTGGTGGCCTCGTGTCTCTTTTGGACTGCTTTTTAATTTTCCTATTTTTTTAAGAATTCCAAAATGGAGAAAAATTATCATTGGAAATGTTTTGGAGTCGGTTTACTTACCGTACCGCATACCTATTCCTTCTTAGAGTCCGAAACATTCTGGAAAGTGTCCCTTATGTACTCCTCCGGTGTTATGGTATTCATAATATTGGTCTCAACATTTATGGGAGTACCTGAGATATAATGTTGATTCTTTGACTGTTTACCACCTTCGGATTTGTGCCTTTGACATTGTTGATCTTGATGGCACCGGAACGGTAGACCTCCTCAATAATGTAGGGACATTCCCATTTAGAGAGAAGCTTTCTTGCAAAGAATCTTAAACGAGAGTTGTATAACAAAACATGGTCACCTACATTAAACTCACGCTGTTGTATCCTCTTGTCATGCCATATTTTAACCTTTTCTTTAAACAACTTGGCATTCTCATAGGCTTGGGCTCTCCATTCATTAAGCGAGCTGATGTCAAATAACCTCTTCTCACCAGCAAGTTTGAAATCATAATTGAGCTCTTTAATAGCCCAATATGCCTTATGTTCTAGTTCAAGAGGTAACTGACAAGCCTTTCCATAAACCATTTTATACGGAGACATACCCATAGGATTCTTATAAGTAGTTCCATAAGACCATAATGCATCATCAAGTTTCTTAGACCAATTCTTTCTAGATCTATTAACAGTCTTTTGCAAAATAAATTTAATCTCTGTATTACTTACTTCTACTTGACTACTAGACTGAGGATGATATGGAGATGCAATTCTATGGTTAACAGCATATTTAGCAAGCATTTTACGGAAATCACCATGAATAAAATGTGAACCACCATCAGTCATTAAATATCTAGGGACTCCGAACCTCGGAAAAATAACTTCTTTAAGCATCTTAATAGAAGTGTTATGATCAGCACTACTAGTTGGAATAACTTCTACCCACTTAGTAATGTAATCAATAGCAACTAAAATATGTGTATACCCATTAGAGGAAGGAAAAGGTCCCATATAATCAAAGCCCCAAACATCGAATGGTGCAATAACAAGTGAATAATTCATAGGCATTTCCTCACGTCTACTAATATTACCAATTCTTTGACATTCATCACAAGTCAAGACAAACTTACGAGCATCCTTGAAGAGAGTGGGCCAATAAAAACCGGATTGCAATACCTTGTGTGCAGTTCTATCTGCAGCGTGGTGTCCTCCGTAAGACTTGGAGTGGCACTTGCGTAGGATCTGTTCATGTTCATGCTCAGGTACACAATGTCTAATAACACCATCTACTCCTTCTTTATAAAGGTGTGGGTCATTCCAAAACTAATGCCTTAAATCATAGAAAAACCTTTTCTTTTGCTGGTACGTGAAACTAGGTGGTATAAATTTAGCAACAATGTAATTATCACAATCATCATACCAAGGAGCATTACGAGAAGCATTTATGACAGCTAATTGCTTATCAGGAAAACTATCATCAATAGGCAGTGGGTCATCAAGAACATTTTCTAACCTAGATAAGTTGTTTGCAACGGGGTTCTCAGCTCCCTTTCTATCAATCATATGCAAATCAAATTCTTGTAACAAGAGAACCCATCTAATAAGTCTATATTTAGCATCTTACTTTTTCATAAGATATTTAATAGCAACATGATCAGTGTGGACAGTTACTTTGGAATCAACAATATAAGATCATGTCGGTGTACAAAAGTAGGGGCCCTTCTGTACCCCTTTACTTGTGCACGGGCAGTTGTAGCCACACCTGCGGCCAGGCTCGGCAGGGGAGAGGAAGAAAAGATACAAAGCTGCTGAGGCAGCACCCAAGCCAGACGCATAAAGAGCAAAGGGACAAGATGGGCTTCCCCTAGCAAGAGCCTTGCCGGAGCGGCCTACATGGCCCCGACAAGAGCCTTGCCAAGGCAACTTGCCCAACACCAGCAAGACCGCCACCTTTTGTCGGTGGGAACGACACCTATGGGATCACAAGAATCCCTACTATGGTTAGCGAGGCGCGGGGTCGTGAGAAGAGCGGATCAAACAGATAGCACACGGTTCATTTATCCAGGTTCTGGCCGCGAGGATGCGTAAAACCCTACTTCTGCTTTGGTGGATTGTATATCTGTGTTCTTGAGCTAGCTATGGGGCGTGAGGAGCTCCAAAAGGCCGAATCCTTCCTCTGGTCGCCTCGGGCCTCCTTTTTAGAAAAAAGGGGTTGCCATAGTGGCACACCGGAGGTGGAAAGGGTACAGTGCTGCGAGGTTATCCCTCGCATCACATTACAAGGCGCATTTAATGCGTCTTGCTTAGGTGTCCTTGGTTTATCGGGGACGGGGGAGAAACCTGTCTCGTCCGTTGCCGCTCCTTCTTGTGTCGACACGCGCCCATGGAGGAAGAGGGGAACTTGGGCGCTGGTGACTCTGCCACGGCGTGAAATGCTGGCGGGGAGGGGACTTCTGCTTCACAGCCTGGCACTGGTGAGTCGCCTGTCCTCCGTCTGTTTTTTCATTATTCTTTTTCTTGGCTTCAATGCTCCCATTACTACCCAGGCCCTCCTTCAATAGGTATGGAGGACGTGGATACTATTGTTGGGAATATTGCTGAGGAGGCCGCGGTGTAGGCCGACAGGATTGCCGCCAAGGGGGCCACCAGAGATGCTGACGAGGCTGCCGCTGATGAGGCCGCCAAGGATGCTGCCGAGGACACCGCTGCGGGGGCCGCCAAGGCGACCGGTGAGGCTTCTGCCGAGGGCACCAGCGGTGGGCCCGCTGGGGAAGCCGGCAAGGCCACCGCCGAGGAAGAGGTGGTTGATGATCAGCCTCCTTCCTCCTCAACCTCGGGCCTCGGCAGATACCTGAAGGTGGGCGACGATCTTTTCATCCATCTTCCAGGGGCGTTAAGTTCCCGAGCGCCCGCCGAAGGGGAAGTCTTTGATGGCGAGGTGCTTGCCGCCACCGGGCTCGAGGTTGTCGATGAGCCAGGCGTTGGCGGCGATGGTTCTCCAGGAGAGCAGCTTTTTCGTGCCATGGGGGCAAATTTTCGGAAGCTCCAAGCGCTCTACCGTGCTCGCCTGGACAAGGTCAAGTCTAGGATGGCAATGGTGGACAACGCGGAGGTGGACTTCAAGGCACGCGTTGCTGAGACGCAGACCTGGTTTCACCAGACTCGCGAGGAGCAGAGGGCCTTTCAGGAGGAATTGGCCAAGCGTGATGTAGAGCTCACCATGAAGATGGCTGACATCGAGAAGGCCCAGGAAAAGGCGGCGAACTTGGCTGCCGCCGCCGAGGCCGCCCGGAACCAGCATCAAGCCGCATTGGATTCCCAGGAAGAGGACCTCTCCATGCATGAGGCGAAGCTTGCCGCAACGCTCCATGGAAAGGATGAGGAGCTCGAGGCCCTTGTCGTGCGATGGACTCGCGAGCTGGAGCAGAGGCACAAAGAGGCACTCGATGCCCAAGCTCTGGCCCATGCCGGCAAGGTGAAGGAGTTGAAGGTAGAGCGGGACGAGCTGAAGGAGCAGGCCCTCAAGCTGTCCAACGAGAAGAGCACACTCAACAGCGCCTTGGTAGGAGCAGTCATCAGCAGAGCTGGGGAGCTCTCCGAAGCGCAAAACTCCATCAGAGATCTCAAGCTGAAGCTGGAGAATCTCGAGAAGATGTTGTCGGAGAGCACGACTCAGGAGGAGACCTTGACCAGGAGCCTGGAGGAGGAGAAGCAGCTGCGGGCAAACGAGGCCGCCTCCCACCAGGAATATGTGACGGGCGAGAACAGATGGATCAGCCGTCTGGAGGACATCGCCGGCAGGGTCACCTCGCAGTTGGCCACCATGGGGATGCCAAACGTGAGGTATGCCCCTGAGCGCAGTGGGACCGTCAACGCCAAGTTGACCCAGTTCTTCGAGGGCGTCCTTGGAGCCTTGGCTTATCTTCACTCCAGCAGAGCGACCACGTTGGCCGGGGAGGCCCGGCGACTTTGCGGGAGGGTCGTGACCAAGGTCCTCACCAAGATGGCGTACTGGAATCCCGACCTTGACTTCGAGGCCGTGATGGATAGCTTGCCGGATGTTATTGACCTCACGGTGCTCAAGGAGCACATCAAGCCCATCATCGACTGCATCGACAAAATCAAAAGGGTGGAAGGCCAGCGCCAGGATTAGGCATCCCGTTCTTCTTCGCCGCTGCGGGTTCCCGACCAAGACAAATGTTATCTTTAGTTAGAACCGCAGCAATGATGTGATGTAACATAACTTTTGCAGTACTCTTAGTTTCATGCACGTTATTTCCCCGTTCAATTCCTCTTTGTATGCGCGCCCTACGTCGATTGGGTAGGCTCGCCGGCGCGGAAGCCCCTAGAGGCGTTTTGGGGACGGATCCCCATGGGCCTGCTGGGTATGCATGCTGCCGGACGAGCCACCTTTCTGTTCTGAACGCGACCGCTCAAACTGTCGAGCTTGACTCGAGTCAGAATCGAGGGCGTTGTTGATCGCGAAAGGCTACTCTGCCATTCTCGACGCAGCCGCTTGAGCTGTTGAGCGGACTCGAAATAGGGAAAGGGCGTTGCCGATCGTGGGAGAGCCCCCTGGCGTGCAGGTTTCTCATACAAAGGCGTGACATCTCCGGGGGGAATAACCTCATATAAGAAGGATAGAACAAATAAGGGTTCAGTGCAACTTAGCTTCTGTTTGCAATCGCTCGAGGGCCGATCTTCTGGCCTCCTTTCTTCTCCAACGGTCACGAAGATGAAGGAGTGCCAGGCTAACTGCTAAAGCCGATTCTCACAACTCCTTCCCCTACCTGGCGCGCCAAAGATGTCGGTGGGAACGACACCTATGGGATCACAAGAATTCCTACTGTGGTTAGCGGGGCGCGGGGTCGTGAGAAGAGCAGATCAAACAGATAGCACACGGTTCGTTTATCCAGGTTCAGGCCGCGAGAATGCGTAAAACCCTACTCCTGCTTTGGTGGATTGTATATTTGTGTTCTTGAGCTAGCTATGGGGCGTGAGGAGCTCCAAAAAGCCGAATCCTTCCTCTGGTCGCCTGGGCCTCCTTTTATAGAAAAAAGGGGTTGCCACAGTGGCACACTGGAGGTGGAAAGGGTACAGTGCTGCGAGGTTATCCCTCGCATCACATGACAAGGCGCATTTAATGCGTCTTGCTTAGGTGTCCTTGCTTTATCGGGGACGGGGGAGAAACATGTCTCGTCCGTCGCCGCTCCTTCTTGTGTCGACACGCGCCCTGGCCAGCGACGCTGCGATGCCATGTAGGTAGGCAGGAAGCTGAGGTGGCACAGTGGTGGGTCTTCACGAAGATCTGCATGCCGCCACGCGGGTGCCTGCCCAGCTGGTTGGGTCGGCAGCTGCATGCATGCGGTGGTGGAGGTTTAGTCGGCGTGGGCCTGATGGTGGCCCTGCGGGTGTCCTCGGCAAGGGCCTTGCCAGGGCCCCGGCAAGGTTCTTGCCGAGGCGCCTGCTGTCATCCCCGGCAAGGCGCTTGCCGGGGGCCTTGTGGTCTTCCTCGGCTGGGATCCCGCCAAGGGTTGTTGCCTCCTTAGTGCGTATCTGATCTTGAATGTCTTCACAAAGATCTGCATGCCGCCATGGGGATGTCTCCCGAATCCTTGCCCTTTGGGGGCAGTGGACTCAAGGGTGATTTGCTCTGTAGGCGCGGGACGAGTCGCCGCGGCAAGGGTCTTGCCGGGGCTGCTAGAACTGTCTCCCGGCAAAGATCTTGCCAGGGGAGTCCGCTTCATCCCCTTTTCTCTTCGTGGGCTTGGCCTTGGCATCATTCTAGTTCTCTTGAGCTTTGGTCTTACCCTGGCTCACCTCCCTTGCCTTGCTTGGTGTGGTGGTATCTGCGGCTCAGACTGCCCGTGCATAGTTATAGGGGTACAAAAAGTGTACCCCTCTTTTTGTACACCGACACCTTTGAGCCTGACAGTTATGACGCCATCGACAAGCGTTAAGACCGAGGCTCGGGAGCGCCTGCGTGGTGGCATGCAGATCTTTGTGGAAACTGAAGGCCTACAGGCCTAGGTGAGCACCAGAAGCCGAATACCCCCGGAAAGACCCTTGCCGGGGATGCTCGCAACCCCGCCCCAACAAGATCCTTGCTGGGGACACCCATGAGATCCCGGCAAGGGCCTTGCCGGGGGCGTCTACGAAACCAAATCGAGGTCCGCACTTAACAAAGCTTCGCTGCCCCACCCCCATTCCGACGTGGCGATCAGCCTACCAACTAGGTACATGCTTGTGTCGTAGCATGCGGCTTCTAGGCCAACCAGCCAAGCACCTACGTGGTGGCATGCAGATCTTCATGAAGACCCTACACCGCACCAGCTCAGCAGTCAGCCAGCCAGCGTGGTGTTGCATGCCTTGTCACCTGGGACGCGCGTCGAAGCAAGGCGAGGCAGCGATGGACAAGACAGGCCTCTTTACCGTCCCCGATAAAGCAAGAGGACACATAAGCAGTGCATTTAATGTGTTTGTCCTAGGATATCAGGAGATAAACTTGTATAGTGTACATACTTTCCACCTCCCGTGTGCCACTTTGGCGACCCCTTTGACATATAAAAGGAGGCACGGGCGTACTGAGGAAGGATTCAGACTTTTTTGACTAGGCATGCACCGCAGCTAGTTCAAGAACTCAAGAACACTAAATACACACAAAGCAGGAGTATGGTTTTACGCTTTGCTTGTGGCCCGAACCTGGGTAAAAAAATCCCACCGAGTTGATCTTCTAGACCGGCTCTTTGCGCATCCCCAAGCCCCGCAACCGTAGAAGGGATTCCATCAAGGGATCCCATAGATGTCGTTCCAGAACCCCAAAATCTTTAGCGCGCCATGTAGGGGGGCGCTGAGGCTCTAAAATCCTTTTTTGAGGCCAACTCATCGACACCTCCGTTGCGATGGTTCGAGAGAAGAAGGCGACGCCAATTAGCCACGCTCTGGTGCCATCGGCTAGGCGGGGTGGTGATGTCCGCAGCCGCAACAACCATCCGCGTGGCGACAAAAAAAGCTAAGTCACGCAAAGCCTTGAGCAATTTTCCTTTTTTACGGGGTTACCTTCCTCGAAAGATCTTGCTCCTTTTATGGAAAACCTGCACGCAAGGGAACCCTTCCGCTATTGACAATGCCTCTGTTCCGTTTTGAGTCCGCTCAACGAATCAGGCGGCTGCGCTGAGAACGGCAAGGTGATTTGCCCAGCAGCAAGCGCCCCTGGCAGGCTGCTAAGGATCCATTCCTCAAAGTGCTGCAACATGGGTTTACGCACCGACAAACTTGTCCAACTAGGCGTAGGGTGTGTACATACAAAGAAAGATCAAACAGGAAGATAGCATGGTTCATTTCAAAGTATTACAGAGTTGGATTACATCAATGATTGCTGCAGTTCTAACTTAAGATAAAAATTATCTTGGGCATGAACTCGCGGCGGCAAGGAGAAATGAGGTGGCTAGTCCCGGCACTGGCCCTCCACCCTCTGGACTCTGTTGACGCAGCTGATGATGGGCTCGATGCGCTCTTCGAGCACCATGAGGTCCGTGCCCTCCGGCAATCTCTCAAGCGCGTCAGCGAAGTTGACGTTGGGGTTCCAGAACGCCACCTTGGTGAGCACCTTGGTCAGGGCACCCCAGCAAAGCCTCCCCGACTCATTGGCCAGATAGGTCACTTGGCTGGAGCGGAGCCATTCCAGAGCATCGAGGACACCCTCAAAGAACAAGGTCAGCCTGGCGTTGGGGCTCACGTTCGGCTCCTGGGAGTACCTGACCTCCGGCATGCCCATGACGGCTAGCTACGCAGTGAGCCTCTTGGCGACATCGGCGAGACGGCTGATCCAGAGATTTATGCTGCCCGCACATTCCTTTTGGGCGGTGGCATCATCACTCCGCAGCTGCTGCTTGTTCTCAAGGGCCTTGATTAGGGTCTCCTCTCGAGTCGTGACCTCTGAAAGCTTCCCCTCCAAAGCACCCAGCTGCAGCTTTAGATCGTCAATGGAGCTGTTGGCCTCGAAGAGCAGCTTGATCTAGTCGAAGACGGCGACCTACGAATCTGCCAGAGAATGGTTGGCCGCGTCCCTCTCCTCCGTCAGTCCGGAGACCTTCTTCTTCAGCTCCTCCCACTCCAGCTCCAGCTCCTTCACCTTGCCGAGGTGGTCCAGGGCTAGAGCACTGACTGCGTCCTTGTGCTTCTGCTTCAGCTCCTGGGTCCGCTACACAACAATCTTCCCAACCTCCTCATCCTTGCCGCGGAGTGTGGCGGCAACCGCCTACTCACGCGCAACGAGGTCTTCCTCCTAGCTGTCCAGCAGAGCTTGCTGTTGTTGCCGGGCGGCTTCATCCTTGGCGGCCTGCTCCTTCGCCACCTCTTGGACCTTCTCAATGTCGGCCTGCTTCAGGATGAGCTCTCGCTTGTGCTCATCCAGCTCACGCTAGGCAGTCCTCAGCTATTCCCGGGCCTCGCCGAACCAAACATGCGTCTGGGCAACGCGCTCCTCGAAATCTGCCTCCGCCCTGTCCACCGCCGCCATCCAGGACTTCAGCTTGTCCTGGCGGGCACGGCGGAGCGCTTGGAGCTTCTGGAAGTTGGCGCTCATGGCCCGAAGAAGCTGCTCCTCCTGGGAATCGCCGGCACTGACGCTCGGTTCGTCGCGACCTAGAGCACGGCGGTGATGAGCACCTCATCATCAAACACCTCCCCTTCGGCTAGCGCTCTAGTGCTCGCCGTCCTGGGAGGTGGACGAACAGGTCGTCGCCCACCGTCAGGTACTTGCCCGGGGCAGGGGCTTCAGGGGAGGAAGGTTGGTCATTGGCCACCTCCTCCTCGACGGGACCCTCAGCGGCCTCCATGGCAGGCCCCTTGTCGGCCTCCTCGGCAGCGGCCTTGTCGGGCTGCCCGACAGGCCCCTTGCCGGCCTCCCCGGCAGCGGTCCCACTGGTCTCCCCGGCAGGCCCCTTGCTGGCCTCCTCAGCGGCGGACTTGGCGGCTTCCTCAGCCGCGATCTTGGCGGCCTCAGCTTTGGCGTCCTTGGCAACCTCCCCATTGACAGTGTTGATGTCCTCATGGTCCATCGAGGGAGGGTCTGAAAACCAGAAGGGAGGATGAAGCAGGGCCAAAATCAAAATCCAGAACAAAGAACGGGAAGAAATCAGAGACAGGGGGCGAGCCACTTACCCGTGCCGAGCTGAGAAGAAGTGGTTCCCTCCCCGCCGACGTTCATGGCCGGGACGGAGCTGCCAGCACCCATGCTTGCCTCCCCTCCTCCTCCTCCATGTGCGTGGGCTCGACAGAAGGTGCCCTTGCCGGGGATGCCCCTCCGAGCGGCGTGGTTGATGGGGCGGCGTGTCGGGGGTGGCCCTCAGTGGCTCCTCCTGTTGCCCTCTACTCCTGCAAACCCGACAAGGTTAGCACCAAGGATTCACGCCCTAGCGGCTGCTGATGGGGAGTGAGTAATGAACTCACGCTGGGGGCTGAGGCGGGGGTTGCGCCGAGGGCTATTGTCCGGGCTGATCAGCACCACCTCCGGCATCCGCGGGGTGCTCGCCTGGGGCTTGTCTCCCATCGAAGCCCTGGCCCTCTTCGCCGCCCTCTGGGCCAGCTTCTCTGTGTCGCTGCAAGGACAAGATCAAGTCAGGAAAGAAGGCGCAGGCTAAGAGTCAGAAATGATGAAGGGCGAGATGCTTACTCGTCCTCCTCTACTTGCCTCCTCTTCCTCTTCGGGCTAAAGGACCCAAGCTCGAAGTCGGCCTCCGGGGCGGCGGCCGCAGGGGAGGGGAAAGCGAAGGTGTCCTCTGCCGCTTGTATGGGGAAGAAGTGGCAGACGCAGCCTTCTTCGATGTCGCAGCCCTTGTCTCACGCGTGAGCTGCGCCTGGGCCTATTGCCACTGCATGGTCCTGCCGAGTCAGACCGGCTCGCCGGAGCTAGCCCGCCGCAGCACGCGTTTTCTCTCCGGGGCCGGGGGTCCTCCGCCTCGGTCTTCTCTTCGGCCGACTCCTCGACCACGTCTTCGACAAGGGGGCCCCAGTGTTGGAAATATGCCCTAACGAGAGTGTGACCAAGGAGTTGATCACGGGATGATGTGTTACGGAACGAGTAAAGAGACTTGCCAGTAACGAGATTGAACAAGGTATCGGGATACCGACGATCGAATCTCGGGCAAGTATCATATCGCTAGACAAAGGGAATTGTATATGGGATTGATCGAATCCTCGACATCGTGGTTCATCCGATGAGATCATCGTGGAACATGTAGGAACCAACATGGGTATCCAGATCCCACTGTTGGTTATTGACCGGAGAACGTCTCGGTCATGTTTGCATGGTTCCCGAACCCGTAGGGTCTACACACTTAAGGTTCGATGACGCTAGGGTTATAAGGAATAGATATACGTGGTTACCGAATGTTGTTCGAAGTCCCGGATGAGATCCCGGACGTCACGAGGAGTTCCGGAATGGTCCCGAAGGTAAAGATTTATATATGGGAAGTCCTATTTTGGTCACCGGAAAAGTTTCGGTTTTTACCGGTAGTGTACCGGGACCACCGGAGGGGTCCGGGGGTCCACCAAGTGGGGCCACCAGCCCCGGAGGGCTGCATGGGCCAAGTGTGGGAGGGGACCAGCCCCAGGTGGGCTGGTGCGCCCCCCCACCAAGGCCCAAGGCGCCTCCAAGAGGGAAGGGGGGCAAACCCTAGGGCAGATGGGCCCTAAGGCCCACCCCAGGTGTGCCTCCCCTCTCCCCCTTGTGGCCGCCACCCAGATGGGATCTGGGGGCTGCCGCCACCCCTAGGGAGGGAACCCTAGGTGGGGGCGCAGCCCCTCCCCTTCCCCTATATATACTTGAGGTATTGGAGGCTGCAACACACACGAGTTCCTCTCCTTCTTGGCGCAGCCCTACCCCTCTCCCTCCTCGTCTCTTGCGGTGCTTGGTGAAGCCCTGCTGGAGTACCACGCTCCTCCACCACCACCACGCCGTTGTGCTGCTGCTAGATGGAGTCTTCCTCAACCTCTCCCTCTCTCCTTGCTGGATCAAGGCATGGGAGACGTCACCGGGCTGTACGTGTGTTGAACGCGGAGGTGCCGTCCGTTCGGCACTAGGATCTCCGGTGATTTGGATCACGATGAGTACGACTCCTTCAACCCCGTTCTCTTGAACACTTCCGCTTAGCGATCTACAAGGGTATGTAGATGCACTCTCCTTCCCCTCGTTGCTAGTTTCTCCATAGATAGATCTTGGTGACACATAGGAAAATTTTGAATTTCTGCTACGTTACCCAACACCTAGCACCAATATCGCTGGATCCCGCGGCCAACCCCGCCCACTTGACGAACACTTTCTCTTCTGTGGTCGTGTCAGGCTCATCCTCCATGGTGCCGACGTTGCCGGCCTCCTTAGCAAGGGCCGCCTCCTCCACCCTGTCGGCGATGTACGCCATCTCTTCCCGAGTAGTGTCGCGGATGAGCAGTGGCTCATTGCGAACATACCTCTCCGACAGTTTGTCGAAGAATGCCTGCACCTGCTCCGCTTCTGGCCCGGCCCAGGTCAGATCAAGGACGCGCACGTTGAAGTCCAGAATCATGGCGATGAGGGCAGTCCGGCGAGAGTTGTTGCTCAACGGGACCACTCCCACTGGCAACCCAAACAGAGACCCGCCGACCTTGGCGGCCTTGCCGGTCCTCTCGACCCCGTCGACCTCGTCGACCTTACGCTGAAAGAGCCTCTGGCAAAGATGAGCGTGATGCAGCACTATGAAATTGTGTTTCAGGTCGGGGTGGAGCCTCGTGACGTCGGCCGCGTTCCTGAAGTCCCAGGCCGGCCTCCCCTTATTGTGCAGTGGGTCAATCGGCGGCGAATTAAGTCGACCCCAATCATATCGAGCGTAAGCCCAGCCAAGGTGAGGTGATGGATCCTGGTGGTGGAGACCGTGAGCCTCTTGTCGTCGGCGTCAACATCGCTCCAGTCCTTGCGGTGGACCGGCGGCTTCTGACGGACCCGACAGAACTCCTATGGATCTGCCTCCTCGGTCCAGCACCACTGGCCCCGCCACTCTTCCCACCTCTCCTTCTGGGCACCCTCCGAGTACACGCCCTTGCTCAGACCCCTCGGGATCCAAGTGATGCAGCCGGAGATGGCGTGCCTGGATGGATGTGAGGGGTGAAGTAATGCCGGAAGAGCGTCGTGCTGGGGTGCACTCCGATGAAGCCCTCATAGAGATGGGAGAAGAAGGCCATGCACGCCACGGTGTTCAGCGTAAAATCTAGAAGATGGAAGCCAAAGGTGTGCATAAGGTCATTGAATAAATCAGAGAAAGGGGGGCAAAGCACGCAGGAGAAGTAATCAACGAAGAAGGGGTACAGATTTGGGCCGTCCTTGGCGAAGGCGGCGGGGATGATACGCGTGGCGGGGTGCCCCGACGTCTCCCTTCCCCACAGGGGCCTGAACATGTCCCTGAGGATGAGCACGTCGACCATTGAGGTGAGGAGGGCGTGCTGCGTTCGAAGCTCCACCAACTCGCTCTCCTACGCTTCCTTCCCTTCGTCGTCTTTGGCCGCTCCCTTGCCCTTGCCGATCTTGTGTGCCATGGCGGCTGGGAGGGGATGAGGGGTCAAAGGCAATGGGGGCACGGCGGCGGCGAGCGGAGGTGAGGGCTTCGACTTGTGCTTCAGGAAGAAGAGGGGAACGACAGTTCCGAGATTGGAAGAAGGCGCGGAGGGTAAATGAGCAGTGCCCTTGCGGTTTCCTCTTTTTTATGGGGAAGACAGAAGCCGCTTCTTTACTATTCACCGCGAGGTGACGCAAGCGGGCTGCAACCACCCCACGCACGACCCCCACGTCATGCACTCAATGCGGGTCGTGGGGAAGCGCAACTGGCGAATGAGTTACCGCAGTAAAAACTCTGCCACGCGTGCCCGCGCACCGTTCTGGGCCTGGCCCAACAATGATCCACGCTTATGTATGGCCCAGGCCCGGGGCCTCCTGTCAGTGTACAAAATTAGGGGCCCTTCTGTACCCCTTTACTTGTGCACGGGCAGTCATAGCCACACCTGCGCCTGGGATCAGCAGGGTAGAGGAAGCAAAGATACAAAGCTGCTGAGGCCGCACCCAAGCCAAAAGCATAAAGAGCAAAGGGACAATATGGGCTTCCCCCCGCAAGAGCCTTCTCGGGGAAACTTTCCCAACACCAGCAAGACCAGTACCCTTGAGCTTGAGAGTTATGACGCCATCGACAAGCATCAAGACCGAGGCTCGGGAGCACCTGCATGGTGGCATGCAGATCTTTGTTGAAACTGAAGGCCTGCAGGCCTAGGTGAGCACCAGAAGTCAAAGACCCCCGGCAAGACCCTTGCGGGGATGCTCGCAACCCCGCCCCGGCAAGATCCTTGCCGGGGACGCCCACGAGATCCTGACAAGGGCCTTGCCGGTGGCATCTACGGAGCCGAAGCCAGGCCCGCACTTAAGAAAGCTTCGCTGCCCCATGCCCGTCTGATGTGGCGACCAGCCTACCAACTAGGCACACGATTGCATGGTAGCATGCAGCTTCTAGGCCAACCAGCCAAGCACCTGTGTGGTGGCATGCAGATCTTTGTGAAGACCCTGCCACCGCACCAGCTCAGCCGTCAGCCAGCCAGTGTGGCGCTGCATGCCTCGTCACCTGGGACGCGCGGCGAAGCAAGGCGAGGCGGCGATGGATGGGACATGCCGCTTTACCATCCTTGATAAAGCAAGAGGACACATAGGCGGAGCATTAAGTCTGTTTGTCGTAGGATGTCAGGAGATAAACTTGTACACTATACATACTTTCCACCTCCTGTGTGCCACTGTGGCGACCCCTTTGACATATAAAAGGAGGCCCGAGGCGTACTGAGGAAGGATTCAGACTTTTTGGACTGGGCATGCACCGCAGCTAGTTCAAGAACTCAAGAACACTAAATACACACAAAGCAGGACTAGGGTTTTACGCATCGCTTGCAGCCCGAACCTGGGTAAAAACTCCCACCGAGCTGATCTTCTAGACCGGCTCTTTGCGCAACCCCACGGCCCACAACCATAGAAGGGATTCCGTCGAGGGATCCCATAGGTGTCGTTCCAGAACCCCGACAAATCTGAACTTATCACAAGAAAAAACAACTACTAAAAATTATTTTTCAGTAGTAGCATAATTTCTCTGGGCACTGTCTAGAGTTTTACTAGCATAATGAATAACATTCAATTTCATATCTACTCTTTGTCCTAGAACAGTACCAACAGCATAATCACTAGCATCACACATAATTTCAAAGGGTAAATTCCAATTAGGTGGTTGAACAACAGGTGAAGAAATCAAGGCTTTCTTAAGTATTTCAAATGCTTCGACACAATCATCATAAAAAACAAAAGGAACATCTTTTCGCAAGAAATTAGTGAGAGGCCTAGAAATTTTAGAGAAGTCTTTAATAAACCTCGTATAGAAACTAGCATGACCAAGGAAACTTCTTATACCTTTGATATCTTTAGGACACGACATCTTTTCAATAGCATCTACTTTAGCTTTATCAACTTCCATACCTCTTTCAGAAATTTTATGCCCCAAGACAATACCTTCATTAACCATAAAGTGGCACTTCTCCCAATTCAAGACAAGATTAGTTTCTTCACATCTCTGCAAAACTCGATCAAGGTTGCTTAAGCAATCATCAAAAGAAGTTCCGTAAAGGGAGAAATCATCCATGAAAACCTCAACAATCTTTTCACAGAAGTCAGAGAATATAGCAGTCATGCATCTTTGAAAGGTAGAATGTGCATTACATAAACCAAAAGGCATACGTCTATAAGAAAAGGTACCGAAAGGGCAAGTACAAGTGGTCTTTTCTTGGTGCTCTTTTGACACAGGTATTTGAGATAAACCAGAATAACCATATAGAAAGCAAGTATGTGTATGTTTTGATAGTCTTTCTAGCATTTGATCAATAAAAGGTAGAGGGTAATGATCTTTTCTAGTAGTTTCGTTTAATTTGCGAAAATCAATTACCATTCTATAACCTATAACAATTCTTTGTGGAATCAATTCATTCTTATCATTAGGAACAACAGTAATACCTCCCTTCTTAGGGACACAATGAACGGGACTTACCCATCTACTATCAGCAATATGATAAATTATACCTGCCTCCAGGAGCTTTAGTAATTCATTTCTTACCACGTCTTTCATCTTAGGATTTAACCGTCGTTGGTGATCAACCACTGGTTTAGCATCATGTTCCAAATTAATTTTGTGCTGACATAGAGTGGGAGTAATGCCCTTAAGATCATCAAGAGTGTATCCAATAGCGGCACAGTGCTTCTTCAGAGTTTTCAACAATTTATTTTCTTCATGCTCTAAAAGGTTAGCACTAATAATAACAGGATATATCTTCATTTCATCAAGATAAGCATATTTCAAAGTATCAGGTAATTGTTTAAGCTCAAACACGGGATCACCCTTGGGTGGAGGAGGATCCCCAGGGATTTCAACATGCAAATTGTGTTTCAAAATAGGACCTTGATTAAAGAATAATTCATCTATTTCCTTTCTTTCATTCATAAACATATCATTTTCATGGTCTAGCAAATATTGTTCTAAAGGATTAGTAGGAGGCACGGTAATAGAAGCAAGACCAATAATTTAATCCTTACTAGGCAATTCTTTATCATGGGGTTGTCTACGAAATTTAGAGAAATGAAAATCATGAGACATATCCCCTAAACCAATAGTAACAATACCTTTCTCGCAGTCTATCTTAGAATTAATAGTATTCAAGAAAGGTCTACCAAATATAATGGGGAAAAGTCATCTTGTGGGGAAGCAAGAACAAGAAAATAAGGAGGGTACTTTATTTTCCCACACAAGACTTCAACATCTCTAACAATCCCAATTGGTGATATAGTATCCCCATTAGCAAGCTTAATAGTAACATCAATATCTTGTATTTCAGCAGGTGCCATATCATTCATAATTTCTTTGTATAATGAAAAAGGAATTGCACTCACACTAGCACCTACATCAAATAAACCATGATAACAATGATCTCCTACTTTAATGTAAACAACAGGCATGCCAACAATAGGTCTATGTTTATCTTTCATATCAGGTTTAGCAATTCTAGCAGCTTCATCACAGAAATAAATAACATGCCTATTGATGACCCACAAGTATATGGGATCAATTGTAGCCTTTCCGATAAGTAAGAGTGTCGAACCCAACGAGGAGCAGAAGGAAATGACAAGTGGTTCCCAGCAAGGTAATGCCTGCAAGTGCTAAAATTGTAAGTAATTGAGTAGTTTGACAGCAAAATAATTTGTAACAAGCGAGTAATGATAGTAGTAGCAAAAGTGCAGCAAGGTAGCCCAATCCTTTTGAGGCAAAGGATAGGCCAAATCAGTCTCTTATAATAAGCAAAGCATTCTTGAGGGTACACGGGAATTTCATCTAGTCACATTCATCATGTTGCTTCGATTGGTGTGCGCTACTTTGATAATTTGATATGTGGGTGGACCGGTGCTTAGGTGTTGTTCTTACTTGAACAAACCTCCTATTTATGATTAACCCCCTCGCAAGCATCCACAACTACGAGAAAAGTATTAAGAATAAATTCTAACCATAGCATTAAACTTTTGGATCCAATCGGTCCCTTACGGAATAGCGCATAAATTAGGGTTTAAGCTTCTGTCACTCTTGCAACCCATCATTTAATAACTACTCCACAATGCATTCCCTTAGGTCCAAATATGGTGAGGTGTCATGTAGTCGACGTTCACATGAAACCACTCAGCGAATCACAACATACATACTATCAAAAATATCTAACACATATCAAGTTCACATGATAACTTGCAACATGATTTATCCCGTGACCTCAAGAACAAAAGTAGCTACTCACAAGTGATAAACATGCTCAGGATTAGAGCGGTATTAAATAGCATATTGGATTTGAACATATAATCTTCCACCAAATAAACCATATAGTAATCAACTAGAACATGTAATCAACACTACTAGTCACCCACAAGCACCAATCTATAGTTCCGGTACAAAGATTGAACACAAGGGATGAACTAGGGTTTGAGAGGATATGGTGCTGTTGAAGATGTTGATGGAGATTGCCCTCCCCAAGATGGGAGAGTTATTGGTGATGATGATGATTTCCCCCTCCGGGAGGGAAGTTCCCCCGGCGCAATCGCTCTGCTGGAGGGCAAAAGTGCTCATGCCCAAGTTCCACCTCGAGACGGCGGCGCTCCATCCCGAAATTGCTATCCTTATTTTTCTAGGTCAAAGTGACTTATATACCAGAAGATGGGCACGGGAGGTGGGCCGAGGAGGGCACAACCCACCAGGGCGCGCTTGGGCTCCCTGGCGCGCCCAGGTTGGTTGTGCCCACCTGGTAGGCCCCCTCTAGTACTTATTGACTCCAATATTTCTTATATATCCCATAAAAATTCCCCGTAAAGTTTCAGCTCATTTGGAGTTGTGCAGAATAGGTAGCCTGACGTAGCTTTTTCAGGTTCAGATTTCCAGCTGCCGGAATTCTCCCTCTTTGTGTGTACCTTGCATATTATGAGAGAAAAGACATTAGAATTACTCCAAAAAGCATTATTATGCATAAAAACATTATAAAGAACAGTAGGTAAACATGATGCAAAATGGACGTATCAACTCCCCCAAGCTTGGACCTCGCTTGTCCTCAAGCGAAAACCGAAATCGAAAAACATGTCCACATGCTTAGAGAGAGAGAGGTGTCGATAAAAACAAAATACGAACGTAGAAGCATCATGTAAATTATTATAACAACAACAAACTTTAACATAGAACTTTTATCATAGAACTTTTATCATAGACTTCTTATGAATAAGTAACAATTCATCACACTATTGTAGTATAAAGCATAAACTCTGTTGGAAACCAACAAACTATGTTCTCAGTCAACTTTGCAACTCTATTGGCAAGTCCACATACTCAACCATCATATAGTCTTCTATGATTGCTAACTCTGACCGCATACACATGAGAAAAACGTTTCAACCAGACACATAGAAAGATAGGGGCTTATAGTTTTGCCTCCCAACATATTCACCTCAAGGGTGATGTCAACAATAGTAACTCATGCTACCCATATTCAACTGGAAATATGTGCCTAGATCTTTCCTCACCACATGATGCTTGCCAAAGGAGAAAAAGAAAAAGGAATAGAGAGAAAAACTTTGACTCTTGCATAAAAGTAAAAGATAGGCCCTTCACAGAGGGAAGAATATGTTGCCATGCGCTTATTTGTTTATATGCTCAACCCCTTAGTGCAAAAGAGTGTCAAGTTATATTGCCCCTTAAGATAGCAACCTTTATTATGCAGTATGTCGCTTTTATTCTTTTCTATCACAAGTTCGTACAATGCTCAATTTTCTCTTACACTAAATGATCTTACATTTTTAGAAGCAATTTTTATTGCCTTATTGCACCGAGACAACTTACTTGAAGGATCTTACTCAATCCCTAGGTAGGTATGGTGGACTCTTGAAAGTAAGATTAGGGTTTAAGGGTTTTTGGATGCACAAGAAGTATCTCTACTTAGTGCGGAATTTTTGGCTAGCAAAGATGGGGGGCAAGCACCACATGTTGAAGGATCTATGACAATATAACTTCTATGTGAATATGAACAAACATAAATCATTATGTTGTCTTCCTTATCCAACGTCAACAATTTTGGCATATAATATTTTGATGGGGGCTCACAATCACAAAAGATTTCTAGGATAGTGTATTTATATGTGAATCTTCTCTTCCCTTATTAATTCTTTCATGAGTTGCATCATTGACCAATACTATGTTTTTCAATCTCTAATAAAATTTACTACTTATACTTTTCCTTATGTGGTGTCATCACCTACCATAAGATTACCATATGATATTTTTCATTTATTTCCTTTCTTTTTATTGGAACATGAAATTAAAGAAAGCAAAAACTCAAATTAAAATTTATTATATATATTGCACATGATTACAAGGATAGATCACTAAGCAAACTCTCAAAAAGAAAAGATCGAACTAAACTTTTATTCATCTAAAGCAAAAAGATAACTATGGATTGAACTAAGGTAAGTAAAGGCAAGGCATAGTGGGGGTGATCGGGGCACCTCCCCCAAGCTTGGCAGAAGCCAAGGGGAGTGCCCATACCAGATACTCAATTTTCTTTTGGTGATGAAGAAGAAGGTGGTGGTGATGAGGTAGAGGCGATTGATACTTCTCCAAGGTATCTATAATTTTTGATTGTTCCATGCTGTTATATTATCATTCTTGGATGTTTTATAATCATTTTATATCATTTTTTGGTACTAACTTATTGACATAGTGCCAAGTGCCAGTTGCTGTTTTTTGCATGTTTTTTACATCGCAGGTAATTAATATCAAATGGAGTCCAAACACAACGAAACTTTTTGTGGATTTTTCTGGACCAGAAGATATCCAATGGGCCGGAGAAGCGCATGGGGATGATCCGAG
>NC_041384.1:347237254-347344625 GCF_002162155.2 Triticum dicoccoides | reverse complement strand
CCGGATCGCCTCTTTGCTCTATAAATACCCCAATATTCTAGAAACCCTAGGGGAGTCGACAAAATCAATTCCAGCCACCGCAGAGTCCAGAACCACCAGATCCAATCTAGACACCATCACGGAGGGGTTCACCTCTTCCATTGGTGCCTCTCTGATGATGCATGAGTAGTTCTTTGTAGAACTTCGGGTCCATAGTTAGTAGCTAGATGTCTTCCTCTCTCTCGTTTGATTCTCAATACAATGGTCTCTTGGAGATCCATATGATGTAACTCTTTTGCGATGTGTTTGCTGGGATCCGATGAACTTTGAGTTTATGATCAGATCTATCTCTTTTTATCCATGAAAGTTATTAAGTCTTCCTTGATATCTTATATGCATGATTGATTATAGCCTCGTATTTCTTCTCCGATATTTGGTTTTTGTGATGGGTTCGATCTTACGGTGCTTGATCCAAGTGACAGAAGGGGAACCGACACGTATGTATCATTGCCATTAAGGATAATAAAATGGGTTCTATTTCTACATAAATAGATCTTGTCTACATCATGTCATCGTTCTTATTGCATTACTCCATTTCTCCATGAACTTAACACACTAGATGCATGATGGATAGCGGTCGATGTGTGGAGTAATAGTAGTAGATGCTGGCAAGAGTCGGTCTACTAATCTTGGATGTGATGCCTATGTAATGATCATTGCCTGGATATCTTCATGATTATTAAAGTCCTATCAATTGCCCAATAGTAATTTGTTACCCGCCATTTACTATTTTTTTGAGAGAAGCCACTAGTGAAAACTACGCCCCCCAAGTCTCTTCTTTAATATATTTTCCTTTGCAATCTATTTTCCTTTGCTTTTATTTTCAGATCTATTAAACCAAAAATACCTTGCTGCAATTTATTTTATTTTTGTGTTCGATCTATCAATATTTACAACTCTCTCACGTCCGTTTGCCAATTTCTGGCGCCGTTACCCGAAAGGGACCCTTTTACACGTCGGGTTGCGAGTATTTGTTATTTGTGTGCATGTTTTGTTTACATAGTGTTTCTTGGTTCTCCTACTGGTTCGTTAACCTTGGTCTCATCACTGAGGGAAATACCTACCGTTGTTGTGCTGCATCATCTTTTCCTCTTTGAGAAAATACCAACGTAGTTCTAGCAGACATCAAAAGGAATTTTTGGCACCGTTGTCGGGGAGACATCATCAACATCTACCAGGTTCCTAAATCTCATCTCTTTGAAATTTACATTATTTGCCATTTGCCTCTCGTTTTCCTCTCCCCCACTTCACAAATTTGCTGTTTTATTCGCCCTCTTTTTCGTTCGCCTTTTTCTCGTCAGATCTCTTTTTTGCTATCTCTACTTGTGTTACCATGTGCCTTCTATTGCTTGCTAAAAATCTATTGATATGGATCCTCATCTACTTGCTAATCTTTTCAAAAGATCCAATTATGATGAACCAATTGATAGTGAATTGAATTCACTAGATTATATTTATGAAGTTTTGCTTGAGATTCATGAATCTGAAAATTGTGCTAAAGTGTTAAATGACGAAATTTATAAAGTGATTTATGATAGCTCCTTGAAGGAAAAGCATGATTGCAATGATATTATTAAAAATTCTATTAATGTCAATTGTGTTAGTGATATGCAAAACCCCAAGCTTGGGGATGCTTGTTTTGTTATGTCAACTACTGATTTGCAATGATCATGATTGGTGTGACAATGATTCTTATGATCTTGAAAATTTATTTAAAACTGATGATGAATATGCTTGTGATAATATTAAAAGTGGGTTTGGAAGAGTGTTAACTTTAGATAAAAATAATCCCACACATTTGCAGAGTGTTCAATCTTATGAAATTTTTGATAAAAGTGGGTTTGGAGAGGTCATGACTTTATTTGATGATAATCCCACTATTTTGGAAGAGTGTCAACTTTGCATGCATGTGGATCATGAAGAGAATATTCTAAGTGATAGTTATATTGTTGAATTTGATTATGATCATACATGTAATTATTATGAGAGAGTAAAATGTGGTTGTAGAAATTTTCATGTTTCTAAAATACCTCTCGTTATGTTGAGATCGTCGATGTTTTATTCCTCTCCTTTGCATGTGCTAGATATTTCTTGTCCTGATAATTAGTTTGCTTATAAAATTCCTATGCATAGGAAGTATGTTAGACTTAAATATGTTTTTCACATGTTTAATTATGCTCTCTTTGTGTTACAATTATTATCTTTCATGTGAGCATCGTTGAAATCTTATGCCTAGCCAGGCGCATAAAACAATAGCGCTTGCTGGGAGGCAACCCAATGAATAAAATTTATTTTTTATTTTTGCTTCCTGTTCTTTAGTGTTAGCACAATTATGCTACTGCTATGATTTTGTTTTTTATGTTTTAATTAGTGTTTGTGCCAAGTAAAGCCTTTAGGATCTTCTTGGGTGATAGTTGACTTGATCTTGCTGAAAAACAGAAACTTTTGCGCTCACGAAAATAATTTTCATTTTTAACCAGAGAGCGATAAAATACCAATTCTTTTTGAAGAAGATTAATATACAAATTTCTCAGGCCTTCCTAAGTTTTCAGACATTTTGGAGTTACAGAAGTATTCGAAATACCCATATTGCTACAGACTGTTCTGTTTTTGACAAATTCTGCTTTTTTGCGTTGTGTGCTTGTTTTGATGATTCTATGATTTTCTTTGAAGAGTTTTTGTCATAGAAAAGTTGGAATACAGTAGATATAATGCAAGCATAAAATATGAACTGATTTGCAACATCACTTATAGTAGTGATTTGTTTTCTTATACTAACGGGTCTCACGAAGGCTTTGTTAAGTTTTGTGTGATTGAAGTTTTCAAGTTTTGGGTTATCTTACGATGGATGAAGGAATAAGGAGTAAGAAGATCCTAAGCTTGGGGATGCCCATGACATCCCCTACTATTATCCAAAGATAAGCAAGCAACTAAGCTTGGGGATGCCACGAGTGGCATCCCCTCTTTCTTCTAACGACCATCGGTATTTTACTCGAAGCTATATTTTTATTCGTCACATACTATGAGTTTCGCTTGGAGCGTCTTGTATGATATGAGTCTTTGCTTGTTTTGTTTTGTGTTTTTAGTCTTGATCCCTTGATGGACACACTTGTTTGAGAGAGCCAAAATTATGCCATGACTTATTAGAATTGCTCTCTATGCTTCACTTAAATTTTTACGAGCTATGGATTTGCTCTAGTGCTTCACTTATATATTTTTGAGCATTGTGTGCTTTGTTTTTTTTTGAAGAAATGCTCTCTTGCTTCACTTAGATTTATTTGGGAGTTAGTAATTTTTTTAAGAAATTCTCTCTTGCTTCACTTAAATTAATTTGAGAGAAAGACATATGAGCATAATATTTGTTTGAGCTTACCAAAAGCAACATATGAAAATTAGTTCCAAAGTGATAGATATACAAGAAGGATATAATAAAAACTTTCATTAAGATCACTGGACAAAATAAACTTGATTCTTTGTAATAGTTTTGAGATATGATGATGTGATATGTGAGTCATGTTGATGAGTAACTGTGCTTTAGTAAGAATATTGGTGTTAAGGTTTGTGATTCCCTATGCAAGAATGAAAGTCAACAGTCATGCAATGAAATTACATCCTACTTGTGGTGCATTATTCGGTGTTAGTTATGCTTAACGCTCGCTTATGAGATTATTCATTTCTTGGTTGGTCGCTTCTCAATCTTTTGCTAGCCTTCATTTTGCACTAAGTATGATCACTACTTGTGCATCCAAAATCCTTTAAACCAATTTTGGCATATGAGTCCACTATACCTACCTATATGCGGTATTCTTTTGCCGTTCTAAGAAATTTGTATTTGCCATCTCTAATATTCAAAATAAATTTCTCTTTTGTGTGCTCATACCGCTCGCGAGGCGGTGAGTGGTGGCTAATATTTTCCATGTTAGATGTGTTATTCTCATGATGAGTGTTTATTCACTTATAATTGCACGAGAATAAGGCAAAGGTATTAGGGATGCCAGTCCCGAAATGAAAAAATGAATTTACTTTATGTTGTCAAATAATAAATTACTTGGAAAGTGTTGGTATGGAAGGCACCCGTGGATACGGTTAGCCATGGAAAGTGAAAGTATGGTGGAAAAAGGAATAACCTTTATTTTCTGTTTGGGAACCGTCTATGATATATCTAGCATGGAAAGTGTTGGGAAGTCTAAGTTGTTTTCGTTGGTGGGAAAAGTATGCCCCTCAAAATGTTTTTATCTCTCAATTTTCGCTTTGAGCTCTGGCACCTCTACAAATCCCTACTTCCCTCTGCGAAGGGCCTTTCTTTTACTTTATGCAATTTTTATTTTGAGTCTCCATCTTCTCTTATAAAAGCACCAACTTGGGGGCACTATGATCTTAGTTGAGCATTGGGTGTAGTTAATATGCGAGTGTGTTTCGTGAATGGATCAATGATTGAGCATGATAGGCTAGGGATAACTTATTTTAGCGTTGATATTTTGAAAGACATGGTTGCATGTTGGTATGCTTGAGTATCTAAATTATCATGTCAAAACTAGACTATTGCTTTGAATAATATAAAAGTCCAAATGTCCATACTATAGAGAAAAGAATATGATATGACATGTTAGGCAGCATTCCACATCAAAATTTCTGTTTTTATCATTTACCTACTCGAGGACGAGCAGAAATTAAGCTTGGGGATGTTGATACTTCTACAACGTATCTATAATTTTTGATTATTCCATGATGTTATATTATCATTCTTGGATGTTTTATAATCATTTTATATCATTTTTTGGTACTAACCTATTGACATATTGTCAAGTGCCAGTTGTTTTTTGCATATTTTTTACATCGCTGGTAATCAATATCAAACAGAGTCCAAACGCAGCGAAACTTTTTGTGGATTTTTTTGGGACCAAAAGACATCCAATGGGCCGGAGAAGCGCCTGGGGGTGCTCCAAGGGGAGCACAAACCACCAGGGCACGCTTGGAGGCCCAGGCGCACCCTGGTGGGTTGTGCCCACCTCGGGTGCCCCCCGGATCGCCTCTTTGCTCTATAAATACCCCAATATTCCAGAAACCATAGGGGAGTTGACGAAAATCAATTCCAGCTACCGCAGAGTCTAGAACCACCAGATCCAATCTAGACACCATCACGGAGGGGTTCACCACTCCATTGGTGCCGCTCTGATGATGCGTGAGTAGTTCTTTGTAGACCTTCGGGGCCGTAGTTAGTAGCTAGATGGCTTCCTCTCTCTCGTTTGATTCTCAATACAATGGTCTCTTGGAGATCCATATGATGTAACTCTTTTATAGTGTGTTTGTTAGGATCCAATGAACTTTGAGTTTATGATTAGATCTATCTCTTTTTATCCATGAAAGTCATTTGAGTATTCTTTGATCTCTTATATGCATGATTGATTATAGCCTCCTATTTCTTCTCCAATATTTGGGTTTTGTTTGGCCAACTTGATCTATTTATCTTGCAATGGGAAGTGGTCCTTTATGATGGGTTCGATCTTATGGTGCTTGATCCCAGTGACAGAAGGGGAACCGACATGTATGTACCATTGCCATTAAGGATAACAAGATGGGGTATATTTCTACATAAATAGATCTTGTCTACATCATGTCATCGTTCTTATTGCATTACTTCGTTTCTCCATGAACTTAATACACTAGATGCAGGATGGATAGCGGTCGATGTGTGGAGTAATAGTAGTAGATGCAGGCAGGATTCGGTCTACTAATCTTGGACGTGATGCCTATATAATGATCATTGCCTGTATATCGTCATGATTATTTGAAGTTCTATCAATTGCCCAACAGTAATTTGTTTACCCGCCGTTTGCTATTTTTTCTCGAGAGAAGCCACTAGTGAAAACTACTGCCCCCATGTCTATTCTTTAATATATTTGCCTTTGCGAACTATTTTCTTTTGCTTTTATTTTCAGATCTATTAAACCCAAAATACAAAAATACCTTGCAGCAATTTATTTTATTGGCATTCGATCTATCAATATTTACAACTCTCTTACATCCATTTTCCAATTTCTGGCGCCGTTACCCGAAAGGGATTGACAACCCCTTTTACACGTCGGGTTGTGAGTATTTTCTATTTGTGTGCAGGTGATGTTTACGTAGTGTTGCTTGATTCTCCTACCGGTTCGATAACCTTGGTCTCATCACTGAGGGAAATACCTACCATTGTTGTGTTGCATCATCCATTCCTCTTTGGGGAAATACCGACGTAGTTCTAGCAGACATCAGCGATCATGTCCTTCATGATCAAGAGATGCTCCAATCTATGGATGACGCTTCGGAGGAAGATGATGTGCTCTTGATGCAGAATATTTTCATGAGTGAGATATTTATTTTGCACACGAACTGTTTCAATGATTCGAAAGGCTTCAATTTGAGTCGGGGTAAGATGAGCATAGTAAGGTTTAAGGATATCTTCATCTTCTTCTTCGGCAGGCCATGCCTGCTCAACCACCGGCGCTTGATCTTCGGTAGCCTCCTTACTCTTGTCCCCTTTGACGGATTCTACGGGCTCTTCTCTCTTTAGCTCGATCTTCATCAACCAAGCATCCTCTTCCACGTTGTTGGAGGAAGAATAAGACATGATGCCTGGCTCAACATATCTGACCGAAAACAACAGGAAAAGAGAACAGAAGACTTCTCCGTGATACGGTGGTAAATAGGTTTGGGGGGTATATAAAGATTTTTTTTATCTTGGAAAACAAGCAAATGGAATAAAAACAGAGTCCAGAAGGTACCCCAGGTGGGCACCACCCACTTGGGCGCGCCTAGCAAGCCAGGCGCGCCCTGGTGTCTTGTGCTCACCAGGGTTGGCTTCCCGGTAGTTCCTTATTTTCCTAATTTTTTTATTTTCCAAAACAGATAGAAATTATTTTTGTGGATTTTTCGAAGTCCATTTACTTACCGTATGATGTACCTACCCTTTTTCATGATTCTGGAGTGTTCGGGAAGGTCTCTTTTATATGTTCTTCTGGTGTCATAGTTTGGATAATATTACTTTCGACATTAATGGGCGTACCTAAGATATAATGTTTTATTCGTTGCCCATTAACAACCTTCGGGTTAGTACCTTCGGCATTATTTATTTTGATAGCTCCAGACCGATAAACCTCCTCGATAACATAGGGTCCTTCCCACTTGGAGAGGAGTTTTCCTGCAAAGAATCTGAAACGAGAGTTGTACGAAAGAACATATTCTCCAACTGTGAACTCAT
This sequence comes from Triticum dicoccoides, assembly GCF_002162155.2. Lineage (NCBI taxonomy): Eukaryota > Viridiplantae > Streptophyta > Magnoliopsida > Poales > Poaceae > Triticum > Triticum dicoccoides. The sequence goes on along the minus strand of NC_041384.1, from coordinate 347,337,346 downwards.
GCTTTTGGATTCTTTTATCATGCCATCTTTTAACTTTTTCTTTAAACAACTTGGCATTTTCATAAGATTGGGTTGTCCATTCATCTAATGAGCTAATACCAAATAACCTCTTTTTACTGGCAAGTTTGAAATCATAGTTGAGTTCTTTAATTGCCCAATATGCTTTATGTTCTAACTCAAGAGGAAAATGAAAAGATTTTCCATAAATCATTTTATAAGGAGACATACCCATAGGATTTTTATATGCTGTTCTATAAGCCCAAAGTGCATCATATAATTTCTTAGACCAATTCTTCCTGGACCTATTAATAGTCTTTTGCAAAATTAATTTTATTTCTCTATTGCTAAGTTCAACTTGACCACTAGACTGGGGATGATAGGGTGATGCAATTCTATGGTTAACATCATACTTGGCAAGCATTTTACGGAAAGCACCATGAATAAAGTGTGAACCACCATCAATCATTAAATATCTAGGGACTCCAAACCTTGGGAAAATAACTTCCTTAAGCATTTTAATAGAGGTGTTGTGATCAACACTACTAGTTGGAATAGCTTCTACCCACTTAGTAACATAATCAACAGCAACCAAAATATGTGTATACCCATTAGAGCAAGGAAAAGGTCCCATGTAATCAAAACCTGAAACATCAAATGGTTTAACAAAAAGTGAATAATTCATAGGCATTTCTTTACGCTTACCGGTATTACCTATTCTTTGACATTCATCACAAGATAAGACGAACTTACGAGCATCCTTGAAGGGAGTAGGCAAATAAAACCCAAATTGCAATACCTTGTGAGAAGTTCTATCTCCCGCATGATGCCCTCCATAAGCTTCGGAGTGGCATTTCCATAGGATTTGTCCCTATTCATGCTCAGGTACACAATGTCTAATAATACCATCTACTCCTTTAGAAAGATGTGTGTCATCCCAAAAGTAATGTCTTAAATCATGGAAGAATTTTTTCTTTTGTTGGTATGTAAAGCTAGGTGGTAAATATTTAGCAACGATATAATTAGCATAGTCAACATACCAAGGAGTATTATGAGAAACATTTATTGCAGCTAACTGCTCATCAGGAAAACTATCATCAATAGGTAGTGGGTCATCAAGCACATTTTCAAGCCTAGACAACTTATTAGCTACGGGCTCTGCTCCTTTTCTATCAGTGATATGCAAATAAAATTCTTGTAGCAAGAGAACCCATTGAATAAGTCTAGGTTTAGCATATTTCTTTTCCATAAGATATTTAATAGCAGCATGGCCAGTGTGAACAATTACTTTTGAATCAACAATGTAAGATCTAAATTTATCATAGGCAAACACCACTGCTAGAAATTATTTTTCAGTAGTAGCATAATTTCTTTAAGCACTGCCTAGAGCTTTACTAGCATAATGAATCACATTTAGTTTCTTATCAACTCTTTGTCCTAGAACAGCACCAACAGCATAATCACTACCATCACACATAATTTCAAAAGGCAAGTTCCAGTCAGGTGGTTGAACAATAGGTGCCGAAATTAAGGCTTTCTTGAGTGTTTCAAAGGCTTCTAAAAAATCATCATCAAAATCAAAAGGAACATACTTTTATAGAAGATTATTAAGAGGCCTAGAAATTTTAGAAAAGTCTTCGATAAATCTCCTATAGAAACCAGCATAACCTAAGAAACTACCTTTGATATCTTTAGGACATGGCATTTTCTCGATTGCATCAACCTTAGGTTTGTCCACCTCAATACCTCTTTCAGAAATTTTATGGCCCAAAACAATACCTTCATTAACCATAAAGTGGCAGTTCTCCCAATTCAAGACAAGATTTGTTTGCTCGCATCTCTGCAAAAATCGATCAAGATTGCTTAAACAATCATCAAAGACTTCCCATAAACAGAAAAGTCATCCATGAAAACCTCAACAATCTTTTCATGAAAGTCAGAGAATATAGCAGTGATACATCTTTGAAAGGTAGCAGGTGCATTGCATAACCCAAAAGGCATACATCTATAAGCATAAGTTCCAAAGGTACAAGTGAAAGTGGTCTTTTCTTGATCAAGTAGAGAAACATGTATTTGTAAAAACCAGAGTATCCATCAAGGAAGCAAAAATGTGTGTGCTTAGATAATCTTTCCAGCATTTGATCAATAAATGGAAAAGGGTAATGATCTTGTCTAGTTGCTTTGTTTAATTTTCTAAAATCAATTACCATTCTATAGCTTGTAACAATTATTTGTGGAATAAGTTCATTCTTATCATTAGGATCAACAGATAATACTTCCTTTCTTAGGGACACAATGAATAGGACTTATCCATCTACTATCAGCTATAGGATAGATTATACCTTCTTCCAGAAGTTTTAATATTTCCGTTCTTACCACTTCCTCCATCTTTGGATTTAACCGACGTTGGTGATCAACAACGGGTTTAGCATCAGGTTCCATATTAATCTTGTGCTGACATAGAGTGGGACTAATGCCTTTTAAATCATCAAGAGTATATCCAATAGCAGCGTGGTGCTTCCTTAGAACTTTCAATAATCTTTCTTCTTCATGTTCTGAAAGGTTAGCACTAATAATAATAGGATATATCTTCTTCTCATCAAGATAAGCATATTTCAAAGTGTCTGGCAATTGTTTTAATTCAAACACAGGATCACCTTTCGGTGGAGGAGGACCTCCTAGAGTTTCAATAGGAAAACTGTGTCTAAGCAGAGGACGTTGTTCAAAGAAAATCTTATCTATTTTATTTCTTTCATGCATATGTAAATCATTTTCATGGTCTAGAAGGTATTGTTCTAGTGGATCAGTAGGAGGCACAACAATAGAAGCAAGACCAATTATTTCATACTTACTAGGCAAATCTTTTTTATGAGGTTTTCTACTAAACATGGAAAAATTAAACTCATGAGACTCATCACCAAATCTAACACCGACAATTCGTTTCTCACAATCTATTTTAGCATTAACGATGTTCGAGAAAGGTCTACCAAAGATAATGGGATAAAAGTCATCTTGCGGGGAACCAAGAATAAGAAAATTAGTAGGGTTTTTTATTTTCCCACACAAGATTTCAACATCTCTAACAATTCCAATTGGTGATATAGTATCTCTATTAGCAAGTTTAATAGTAACGTCTATGTCCTCTATCTCTGCGGGTGCTATGCCATTCTTAATTTCTTGATATAAGATAAAAGGAAAAGCACTCACGCTAGCACCTATGTCACATAAACCATGATAACAGTGGTCTCCTATTTTAACTGAGACAACAGGCATGCCAACAACATGTCTATGTGTATCCGTTTTATCGGGTTTGGTAATTCTAGCACCTTCTTCACACAAGTAACTAACATGCCCATCTATATTTTCTTCAAGGAGATCCTTGACCATAGCAACACTAGGTTCTACTTTGATTTGTTCATCAGGTTTAGGTGTTCTAATATAACTTTTGTTTACCACAGTTGAAACTTTAGCATGTTCCTTGATCCTAACAGGGAAAGGTGGGTTTTCAATATAAGCAGTAGGAACAACTGGATCAACATTATAGATAATAGTTTCCTCTTTAGCTATTACCGGTTCTTTAATTTCTTCTTTGATAGGTGGGTGATATCTAAACCACTTCTCCTTAGGGAGATCAACATGAATAGCAAATGATTCACAAAAGGAGGATACTATCTCAGATTCAAGTCCATATTTAGTGCTAGACTTTCGAAAAGCATCGGTATTCATAAAAGATATAACACAATCATACTTAAGCTTAATACCTGACTCTTTACCTTAATCGAGTTCCCAACCTTCAGATTTGCGATTAATTCTTTCCAAAAGATCCCACCGGAATTCAATAGTGTTCTTCATAAATGAACCAGTGCAAGAAGTATCGAGCATGGATTGATCATCACGAGAAAGCCGAGCGTAAAATTTCTGAATAATAATTTCTCTTGACAGCTCATGATTGGGGCATGAATATAACATTGACTTAAGCCTCCCCCAAGCTAGAGCGATACTTTCTCCTTCACGAGGACAAAAATTATATATATAATTCCGATCACGATGAACTGGATGCATATGATATTTTTTGGTGAAACTCCAATTTCAATATATTCCAATTCCAAGATCCAATATCATCACATAGCCTATACCATGTAAATGCTTTTCCCTTCAAAGATAAAGTGGAAAACTTCTTCCTAACTTCATCTCTGGGTAAACCTACAAGCTTAAACAATCCACAAATTTCTTCTACATATATCAAGTGCATATCAGGATGTTCGGTTCCATCTCCTGCATAAGGATTAGCTAGCAGTTGTTCTATCATACCTGAAGGAATTTCATATTCAATATTTTTAGTAGGTGTAGTAGGTTGAGGGATAACTAATTGTGGTTCCGGTCGAGGTGAAGATACCCCGAACAAACACCTCAAGTGATTGTTTTTATAGTAACAAGTGACAATAAATTTTAGCACGTAGTAATAATTTTTCCTTACCAATTTCCACTTACCAAGATCCCGCAAAAATATTCCACTTACCAAGAGCGCTTCACTCCTCGGAAATGGCGGCAAAAAATAGCCTTGATGACCCACAAGTATATGGGATCAATTGTAGCCTTTTCGATAAGTAAGTGTGTCAAATCCAACGAGGAGTAGAAGGAAATGACAAGTGGTTTTCAGTAAGGTAATGTCTGCAAGTGCCAAAATTGTAAGTAACAGAGTAGTTCGAAAGAAAATTAATTTGTAATGAGAGAGTAATGATAGTAGTAGCAAAATTGCAGCAAGGTAGCCCAATCCTTTTGAGGCAAAGGACAGACCAAAACGGTCTCTTATAATAAGCAAATCATTCTTGAGGGTACATGGGAATTTCATCTAGTCACATTCATCATGTTGCTTCGATTTGTGTTCGCTAATTTGATAATTTGATATGTGGGTGGACCAGTGCTTAGGTGTTGTTCTTACTTGAACAAACCTCCTACTTATGATTAACCCCCTCGCAGGCATCCGCAACTACGATAAAAGTATTAAGAATAAATTCTAACCATAGCATTAAACTTTTGGATCCAATCGGTCCCTTACGGAATAGCGCATAAACTAGGGTTTAACCTTTTGTCACTCTCGCAACCCATCATCTAATAACTACTCCACAATGCATTCCCTTAGGCCGAGATATGGTGAAGTGTCATGTAGTCGACGTTCACATGACACCGCTAAGGGAATCACAACATACATACTATCAAAATATCAAACACATATCAAGTTCACATGATTACTTGCAACATGATTTCTCCCATGACCTCAGGAACAAAAGTAACTACTCACAAGTGATAAACATGCTCAAGATTATAGGGGTATTAAATAGCATATTGGATCTGAACCTATAATCTTCAACCAAATAAACTATACATTAATCAACACTACTAGTCACAAGCACCAATCTATAGTTTCGGTACAAAGATTGAACACAAGAGATGAACTAGGGTTTGAGAGGACATGGTGTTGCTGAAGAAGTTGATAGAGATTGCCCTCCCCAAGATGGGAGAGTTGTTGGTGAGGATGATGACGATGATTTCCCCCTCCGGGAGGGAAGTTCCCCCAGTGGAATCGCTCCACCGAAGGGCAAAAGTGCTCCTGCCCAAGTTCCTCCTCGAGACGTCGGCGCTCTGTCCCGAAAGTCCTCTCCTTATTTTTTTATAGGTCAAAATGACTTATATACCAGAAGATGGGCACCGGAGGTGGCCCGAGGAGGGTACAACCCACCAGGGCGCTCCTGGGCTCCCTAGCCCGCCCAGGTGGGTTGTGCCCACCTGGTGGGCCCCCTCTGGTACTTATCGACTCCAATATTTCTTATATATTCCATAAAAATTCCCCGTAAAGTTTCAGCTCATTTGGAGTTGTGTAGAATAGGTAGCCTAACATAACTTTTTTAGGTCCAGATTTCCAACTGCCAAAATTCTCCCTCTTTGTGTGTACCTTCCATATTATGAGAGAAAATGCATTAGAATTACTCCAAAAAGCATTATTATGCATAAAAACATTATAAATAACAGTAGGTAAACATGATGCAAAATGGACGTATCACCCATCAATATTACCGACCAAGAGATCTTTAACCATAGCAATACTAGGTTCAACTTTAATTTGTTCAGGGGGTGTAGGTGATTTAGTATAACTCTTACGAACCACAGTTGAAGCTTTAGCATGATCCTTTATTCTAACAGGAAAAGGTGGTTTCTCAATATAAGCAGTAGGAACAATAAGACAACATTATAGGTAATAGTTTCTTCTTCAACTTTAATAGATTCAACTACTTTATTTTCAATGGGAGGATGATATTTAAACCACTTCTCCTTAGGGACATCAACATGAGTGGCAAATGATTCACAAAAAGAAGCTGCTATATCAGAGTCAAGTCCATATTTATTGCTAAAATCACGAAAAGCATCGGCATCCATAAAAGATTTAACACAATTAAACTTAAGGTTTATACCTGAATCCTTACCTTCGTGGAGTTCCCAATCTTCAGAGTTGCATTTAATTCTTTCCAATAAATCCCATTTGAATTCAATGTCCTTCTTCATAAAAATAACCAGTATAAGAAGTATCGAGCATGGATCGATCATTATGAGAAAGCTGAGCATACAAATTTTGAATAATAATTTCTCTTCAGAGCTCATAATTGGGGCATGAATATAACATTGACTTAAGCCTCCCCAAAGATTGAGCGATAATTTATCCTTCACGAGGCCAAAAATTATATATATATATATATATATATATATATATATATATATATATATATATATATATATATATATATATATATATATATAATTCCGATCATGATGAACCAGATGCATAGGATAAAACTTCTGATGAAATTCCAATTTCAATCGATTGTAGTTCCATGATCCAATATCATCACATAGCCTATAACATGTCAATGCCTTTCCCTTCAAAGATAAAGGGAATACCTTCTTCTAGGAAACATCCTCGGGCATACCTGCAAGCTTTAATAATCCACAAACTTCATCCACATAGATTAGGTGCATATCAGGATGTAATGTTCCATCTCCCGCATAAGGATTAACTACCAGTTTCTCTATCATACCCGAAGGAATTTCATAGTAAATATTTTCAGTAGGTGCAGTAGGTTGAGGAGCAACTCTTTGCTCTTCCGGTCAAGGTGAACATACCCCGAACAAGCCCCTCAAAGGATTATTTTCCATAGTAACAAGTGACAGTAAATTTCAGCACACTATATAAATGTTTCCTTACCAAATTCCACTTACCAAAGTCGCTTCACTCCCCGACAATGGCGCCAGAAAAGAGTCTTGATGACACACAAGTATAGGGGATCTATAATAGTCCTTTCGATAAGTAAGAGTGTCGAACCCAATGAGGAGCAGAAGGAAATGGCAAGCGGTTTTCAACAAGGTATTCTCTCCAAGCACTGAAATTATCGGTAACGGATAGTTGTGTGATAAGATAATTCATAACGGGTAACAAGTAACAAAAGTAACTAAGGTGCAGCAAGGTGGCCCAATCCTTTTTGTAGCAGAGGACACGCCTGGAAGAAATCTTATATAAAGCAAAGCGCTCCTGAGGACACATGGGAATTACTATCAAGTTAGTTTTCATCATGCTCATATGATTCGCGTTCATTACTTTGATAATTTGATATGCGGGTGGACCGGTGCTTGGGTGCTTACCTTCCTTGGAGAAGCCTCCCACTTATGTTTAACCCCTCTCGCAAGCATCCGAAACTATGAAAGAAGAATTAAGACAAATTAACCATAACATGAAACATATGGATCCAAATTAGCCCCTTACGAAGCAACGCATAAACTAGGGTTTAAGCTTCTGTCACTCTAGCAACCCATCATCTACTTATTAATTCCCAATGCCTTCCCCTAGTCCCAAACAATGGTGAAGTGTCATGTAGTCAACGTTTACATAACACCACTAGAGGAGAGACAACATACATCTCATCAAAATATCGAACAAATACCAAATTCAGATGATTACTTATAACAAGACTTCTCCCATGTCCTCAGGAACAAAAGTAACTACTCACAAATCATATTCATGTTCATAATAAGAGGAGTATTAATTATCATTAAGGATCTGGAAATATAATCTTCCACCGGATAAACCAACTAGCATCAACTCCAAGGAGTAATCAACACTACTAGCAACCCACGTAGGGAGATCGGATACAAGAGATGAACTAGAGTTTGAGAGGAGATGGTGTTGGTGAATATGTTGATGGAGATTGACCCCCTCTCGATGAGAGGATCGTTGGTGATGACGATCGCTTTGATTTCCCCCTCCCGGAGGGAAGTTTCCCCGACAAAACAGCTCCACCGGAGCCCTAGATTGGTTATGCCCAAGTTCCACCTCAAGACGGCGGCGGTTCATCCTGAAAGCTTCCTTCTGATTTTTTACAGGTCAAAACATACCATATAGCCGAAGATGGGTGTCGGGGGCCTGCCAGGGGGCCCACAAGGACGGGGAGGGGCGCCCAGGGGGGTAGGGCATGCCCTCCACCCTTATGGCTGGCAGGTGGCCCCCCTCTGGTGCTTTCTTTGCCCAATATTTTTTATATATTCCAAAAATATTCTCCGTGAAGTTTCAGGACTTTTGGACTTGTGCAGAATAGGTCTCTAATATTTTCTCCTTTTCCAGTCCAGAATTCCAACTGTCGGCATTCTCCCTCTTCATGTAAACCTTGTAAAATAAGAGAGAAAAGGCATAAATATTGTGATATAATGTGTAATAACAGTCCATAATGCAATAAATATCAATATAAAAGCATGATGCAAAATGGACGTATCAAACCATGATGTTAAGGATTCAGTTAATCCCGTATACAATTCCATTTGTCCGGCGGTATGTTACTTGCCCGAGATTCAATCGTCGGTATCGCCATACCTAGTTCAATCTCGTTACTGGCAAGTCTCTTTACTTGTTCGGTAATACAAGATCCCGTGAACAATGATGTCGCTTGAAGCTACGTCGGTATTTCCCCAAAAAGGAAGGGATGATGCAGCACAACAGCGGTAGGTATTTCCCTCAGATATGAAACCAAGGTTACCGAACCAGTAGGAGAACCAAGCAACACAACAAAAACAGCCCCTGCACACAAATAACAAGCACTCGCAACCCGACATGTTAAAGGGGTTGTCAATCCCTTTCGGGTAACAGCGCCAGAAATTGGTGCGTGGACGGGAGAAAGTTGTAATAGATTGATAGATCGAACGCCAAATAAAATAAATAAGAATAAATTGCAGCAAGGTATTTTGGATTTTTGGTTTAATAGGTCTGAAAATAAATGCAAAGGAAAAGTAGATCGCAAAGGCAAATATATGAGAAAGAGACCCGGGGGCCGTAGGTTTCACTAGTGACTTCTCTCGAGAAAATAGCAAACGGTGGGTGAACAAATTACTGTTGGGAAATTGATAGAACTTCAAATAATCATGACGATATCCAGGAAATGATCATTATATAGGCATCACGTTCAAGATTAGTAGACCGGCTCCTGCCTGCATCTACTACTATTACTCCACACATCGACTGCTATCCAGCATGCATCTAGTGTATTAAGTTCATGGAGAAACGGAGTAATGCAATAAGAACGATGACATGATGTAGACAAGATCTATCTATGTAGAGATAGACCCCATCATTTTATCCTTAGTAGCAACAATACATACGTGTCGGTTCCCCTTCTTTCACTGGGACCAAGCACCGTAAGATCGAACCCACTACAAAGCACCTCTTCCCATTGCAAGATAAATAGATCAAGTTGGCCAAACAAAACCAAAATATTGGAGAAGAAATGTGAGGCTATAAGAAATCATGCATATAAGAGATAAAAGAAACTCAAATGACTTTCATGGATATAAAAACACAGATCTGAACATAAACTCAAAGTTCATCGATCCCAGCAAACACACCGCAAAAGAGTTACATCATATGGATCTCCAAGAGACCATTGTATTGAGAATCAAGAGAGAGAGAGAGGAAGCCATCTAGCTACTAAATACGGACCCGAAGGTCTACAAAGAACTACTCATGCATCATAGGAGAGGCACCAATGGAGGTGGTGAACCCCATCCGAGATGGTGTCTAGATTGGATCTAGTGGTTCTGGACTCTGCGACGGCTGGATCAATATTTCGTCAACTCCCCTAGGGTTTTAGGAATATTGAGGTATTTATAGAGAAAAGAGGCGGTCAGAGGGGCACCCGAGGTGGGAACAACCCACCAAGGCACGCCTGGGCCTCCTGGCGCGCCCTGGTGGGTTGTGCTCTCCTCGGAGCACACCTAGGCGCAGCCAGGGCCCATTATGTTCCTTCTGGTCCAAAAAATCTCTGTAAAGTTTCATTGCGTTTGGACTCCGTTTGATATTGATTTCCTGCGATGTAAAAAACATGCAGAAAACAACAACTAGCACTTGGCACTATGTCAATAGGTTAGTACCAAAAAATGATATAAAATGACTAAAATGATTATAAAACATCCAAGATTGATAATATAACAGCATGGAACAATCAAAAATTATAGATACTTTGGAGACGTATCAACATCCCCAAGCTTAACTCCTACTCGTCCTCGAGTAGGGAAGTGATAAAAATAGAATTTTTGATATGGAATGGTACCTAACATGTCATATAATATTCTTTCTTTATAGCATGGACATTTGGACTTTTATGTGATTCAAAGAAATAGTCTAGTTTTGACATGATAATTTAAATACCCGAGCATATCAACAAGCAACCATGTCTTTCAAAATATCAACACTAAAATAAGTTATCCCTAGCCCATCATGCTCAATCATTGATCCATTCATGAAACACACTCGCATATTAGCTACACCCAATACTCAAGTACGATCATATTGCCTCCTAGTTGGTGCTTTTATAAGAGAAGATGGAGACTCAAATTCAGAAATAAAAAATGCATAAAGTAAAAGAAAGGCCCTTCGTAGAGGGAAGTAGGGATTTGTTGAAGTGCCAGAGCTCAAAGCGAAAAAACTTAGAGATAAAAACATTTTGGGAGGTGTATCCATCTCACCAACGAAAACGACTTAGAGTTACCAACACTTTCCATGCAAGATATATCATAGGCGGTTCCCAAAACAGAAAATAAAGTTTATTCCTTTTCCACCATACTTTCACTTTCCATGGCTAGCCGTATCTACGGTTGCCCTCCATACCAACACTTTCCAAGGAATTTATTATTTGACAACATAAAGTAAATTCATTTTTCATTCCGGGACTTGGCATCCTTAATACCTTTGCCTTACTCTCATGCAATGAGAAGTGAATAAACACTCATCGTGAGAATAACACATCTAGCATGGAAAATATTAGCCACCCCTTACCGCTCCACAAGCAAAACGAACACAGAAAAGAGAAGTTTATTTTGAAAATTAGAAATGGCACAGGCAAATTTCCTTAGAACGGCAAAAGAATACCGCATATAGGTAGATATAGTGGACTCATGTGGCAAAACTGGTTTCAAGGATTTTGGATGCACAAGTAGAGATCATACTTAGTGCAAAATGAAGGCTAGCAAAAGATTAAGAAGCGACCAACCAAGAAAAAAATAATCTCGTAAGCAAGCATTAAGCATAATTAACACCGAATAATGCACCACATGTAGGATATAATTTCATTGCATGACTATTGACTTTCGTGCTTGCATAGGGAATCACAAACCTTAACACCAATATTCTTACTAAAGCATAATTACTCACCAACATAACTCACATATCACATCATCATACCTCAAAACTATTACTAAGAATCAAGTTTATTTTGTCCAATGATCTCATGAAAGTTTTTATACTTTGGGACTAATTTTCATGTGTTGCTTTTCATGAGCTCAAACAAATATAAGTGAAGATCATGAGCATAATATTTCTTTCTTTCTCTCAAATTAATTTAAGTGAAGCAAAGAGAATTTCTTGAAAATTTTACTAACTCTCAAATAAATCTAAGTCAAGCAAGAGATCATTTCTTCAAAAATACAAAATCACACCGTACTCAAAAAGATATAAGTGAAGCACTAGAGCAAGTCCATAGCTCATAAAAGATTTAAGTGAAGCATAGAGAGCAATCTAACAAGTCATGCCATAATTTTGGCTCTCTCAAATAGGTGTGTCCAGCAAGGGATCAAGACTTAAAACACAAAATAAAACAAGCAAAAAGTTATATCATACAAGATGCTCCAAGCAAAACACATAGTATGTCACAAATAAAAATATAGCTTCGAGTAAAATACCGATGGTCGCTAGAAGAAAGAGGGGATGCCACTCGGGGGCATCCCCAAGCTTAGTTGGTTGCTCATTTTTGGATAATAGCTTGGGATGACGGGGCATCCCCAAGCTTAGGATCTTCTACTCCTTATTCCTTCATCCATCGTAAGATAACCCAAAACTTGAAAACTTCAATCACACAAAACTCAACACAACCTTTGTGAGATCCGTTAGTATAAGAAAAAAATTCACTACAATAAGTGTTGTATCAAACCAATTCATATTTTGTTCTTGCATTATATCTATTGTATTCCAACTTTTCTATGGAAAAAACTCATCAAAGAAAACCATAGATCCATCAAAACAAGCACACAACACAAAGAAAACAGAATCTGTCAAAACAGAACAGTCTGTAGCAATTTGACTATTTCGAATACTTCTGTAACTCAAAAAATTCTGAAACATTAGGACGACCTGAGAAATTTGTATATTGATCTACTGCAAGAGGAATGGGTATTTTATCGCTCTCTGGTTAAAAATGAGAATTATTTTCACGAGCGCAAAAGTTTCTGTGTTTTCAACAAGATCAAACAACTATCACCCAAGAAGATCCTAAAGGCTTTACTTGGCACAAACACTAATTAAAACATATAAAAAGCACAATCATAACAGTAGAATAATTGTGCTAACACTCAAAAACAGTAAGCAAAAAGAAAAAATAATTTTATTCATTGGGTTGCCTCCCAACAAGTGCTATAGTTTTACGCCCTTAGCTAGGCATAAAGCAAGGATCTAAGTTTTGTCATCTTTTGTTCGAGATCCATAAGATGCCCTCATGATTGATTCATATGGTGGCCTAATTCTTGTTCTAGGGAAGTGTTCCATACCCTTCCTCAAAGGAAATTCGAACTTAATATTGCCTTCTTTCATATCAATCATGACACCGATAGTGTGTAGAAACGGTCTACCAAGAATAATAGGACAAGACGGATTGCAATCAATATCAAGAACAATAAAATCTATGGGCACATAATTCCTATTTGCAAGAATAAGAACATCATTAATTCTTCCCATAGGATTTTTAATAGTAGAATCCACCAAGTGCAAATTCAAAGAACGTGATTCAATATCGGTAAGACCAAGCACATCACATAATGATTTAGGAATTACAGAAACACTAGCACCCAAGTCACACAAAGCAAAACATTCATAATTTTTAATCTTGACTTTGATAGTAGGTTCCCATTCATCATGCAATTTTCTAGGAATTGATACTTCAAATTCCAATTTTTCTTCTAAAGCTTTTATCATAGCATCAACAATATGTTTTGTAAAAGCTTTATTTTGTTCATAGGCATGGGGTGAATTTATCATGGATTGCAACAAAGAAATACAATCAATCAAAGAGAAACTATCATAATTAAAGTCTTTGTAATCCAAAAGAGTGGGCACATCACTAGCTAAAGTTTTGACTTCTTCAAACCCACTTTTATCAATTTTCTCAACAAGATTTTCACCCTCTGAAATATCGGGACGCCTTCTAGCTAAAGTTGACTCTTCTCCAGTCCCTTTTTCATCAATCTTAACTTTACTAAACAAGGAATCAATAGAAGAAACACCAATCATTTTAAGATCTTCATCACTTTTATCTTCTAACGAGATTGGTTTAGAGGCCATTTTATTTACAAAGGTGGCTTGTGCATCGGATATTTTTTCTAGCAAACTTTCAGGAAAAGCATACTTAGATTGGAGATTGCAAACTTCTCTACTAATATCATCAAGTTGTTTTGTGATAGCATCCAGCACAACGGAGTGCTCCTTAAGTTCTTCAGTAAAATACTTATTATGCTCAAATTGTGTAGTCATATACTCCTTAGTACTTTTCCCAATTTCAAGCAAAATATTGGGGTAAGGAATGTCATAATATTTTCTTTGAGGCATCATGACTATGCAAACAAGAACGCACACAAAAACAGATCCGGCAAGAAAACAGCGAATGGAAAAAGAGGGGCGAATAAATAGAAATTTTTTGTGAAGTGGGGGAGAGGAAAACGAGAGGCAAATGGCAAATAATGTAAATTGCGAGGAGATGAGATTCGTGATTAGGAACCTGGTATATGTTGAAGATCCTCCCTGGCAAGGGTGCCAGAAATTCCTTTTGATGTTGCTTGAAGCTACGTCGGTATTTCCCCAAAGAGGAAGGGATGATGCAGCACAACGGCGGTAGGTATTTCCCTCAGATATGAAACCAAAGTTATAGAACCAGTAGGAGAACCAAGCAACACAACATAAATAGCCCCTGCACACAAATAACAACCACTCGCAACCCGACATGTTAAAGGGGTTGTCAGTCCCTTTCGGGTAACGGCGCTAGAAATTGGTGCATGGACGGGAAAAAGTTGTAATGGATTGATAGATCAATTGCCAAATGAAATAAATAAGAATATATTGCGACAAGGTATTTTTGGATTTTTTTTAATAAATCTGAAAATAAATGCAAAGGAAAAGTAGATCGCAAAGGCAATTATATTTGAAAGAGACCCGGGGGCCATAGGTTTCACTAGTGGCTTCTCTCGAGAAAAATAGCAAATGGCGGGTAAACAAATTACTATTGGGCAATTGACAGAACTTAAAATAATCATGACGATATCCAGGCAATGATCATTATATAGGCATCACGTCCAAGATTAGTAGACTGACTCTTGCCTGCATCTACTACTATTACTCCACACATCGATCGCTATCCAGCATGCATCTAGTGTATTAAGTTCATGGAGAAATGGAGTAATGTAATAAGAACGATGACATGATGTAGATAAGTTTATCTATGTAGAGATAGACCCCATCGTTTTATCCTTAGTAGCAATGATACATATGTGTCGGTTCCCCTTCTGTCACTGGGATTAAGCACCGTAAGATCGAACCCACTACAAAGCACCTCTTCCCATTACAAGATAAATAGATCAAGTTGTCCAAACAAAACCCGAATAGCGGAGAAGAAATATGAGGCTATAAGAGATCATGCATATAAGAGATCAAAGAAACTCAAATAACTTCCACAGATATAAAAAGATATATCTGATCATAAACTCAAAGTTCATCGATTCCCACAAACACACCGCAAAAGAGTTACATCATATGGATCTCCAAGAGACCATTGTATTGAGAATCAAGAGAGAGAGAGAGAGGAAGCCATCTAGCTACTAACTACGGACCCGAAGGTCTACAAAGAACTACTCACGCATCATCGGAGAGGCACCAATGGACGTGGTGAATCCCATCCGAGATGGTGTCTAGATTGGATCTAGTGGTTCTGGACTCTGCGACGGCTAGATCAATATTTCAGCGATTCCCCTAGCGTTTTGGGAATATTGGTGTATTTATAGAGCAAAGAGGCAGTCCGGGGGGCACCCGAGGTGGGCACAACCCACCAGGGAACGCCTGGGCCTCCTGGCGCGCCCTGGTCGGTTGTGCTCTCCTCGGAGCACCCCCAGGCGCAACCAGGGCCCATTATGTTCCTTCTGGTCCAAAAAAATCTCTGTAAAGATTTGTTGCGTTTGGACTTCGTTTGATATTGATTTCCTGCGATGTAAAAAACATGCAGAAAACAACAACTGGCACTTGGCACTATGTCAATAGGTTAGTGCCAAAAAATGATATAAAATGACTATAAAATGATTATAAAACATCCAAGATTGATAATATAACAACATGGAACAGTAAAAAATTATAGATACATTGGAGATGTATCAACCAAATTCATTAGTTACATGCTTGCAAGCTTCTTGTGATGTTGTATTACTGAGAGGGCCCTCGAGATACCTCTCTGTCATACGGAGTGAAAAATCGCAATCTTGATCCATGCCAACTGAACAGACACCCTCGGAGATACCTGTAGAGCATTTTTATAGTCACCTAGTTATGTTGCGACGTTTGATACACACAAGGTACTCCTCTGGTGTCAGTGAGTTGCATGATCTCATGGTCATAGGAACATATATTTGACATGCAGAAAACGATAGCAGTAAACTTTATATGATCAGATGCTACGTTTATAGTTTGGGTCTTGTCCCTCACATCATTCTCCTAATGATGTGATCCCGTTATCAAATGACAACTTATGTCTATGACTAGGAAACCATAGCCATCTTTGATCAATGAGCTAGCCCGGTAGAGGCTCACTGGGGACATGTTGTGGTCTATGCATCCACACATGTATTTGAGTTTCGAATCAATACAATTATAGCATGGATAATAAACGATTATCATGAACAAGGAAATATAATAATAACCACTTTATTATTGCCTCTAGGGCATATTTCCAACAGTCTCCCACTTGCACTAGCACTAGCACTAGTAGAGCGAGGTTCTATACAAACAGTTTTTAACCCCATTCCGCAACGACATTTGGAAGCGTCGCCTAGTGAATGTGGGCGATAGGGGGGTCCTTCCCACATGACCCAGAAACCGTCGGGGATATGCCCTCCTGGCACACATGCTCAGCAAAATGAGGTCGTGTGCAACCGGCGAGCGACCAAATACGGTTATATGTACAATAGTGCTAAAAAATACAAGTATACATGCGAAATCATTTTCGGTCGTAAGTACATCCCACACAGTCAGTCCCCGTTAAATGTTTTCGTTCGTACATACATCCCACACAGTTGCTCCAAGGAAAACGTTTCTGTTTGCAAGTACATCACACATAATTTTCCTTGTTAAATCGTCTGTGATAGCATTTCCATCGCACACGGTATTAACAATTTTATCGTTTGTGTTATTGAATGCATCAAACATGGTGCGTAGAAGAAACTGTGTGGCAAAGGTTGTCCATCACACACAATTTTTATGTGGTAAACATTTGCGCCAGGTGGCCTAACGCAAACAGTTTTCAAGAGGATGTCGTGTGTGATTGTTCATTAATCTAACATTGTTTATTCCTAGAAACTGTGTGCGTTATTGAATGCATCACACATGGTGTTTTCTCAATAACCGTTTAAAATAGAAAAACCCAATTGGTAGTCTAATTATCCTATTATTAATAATCCATTTAGTAATCTAATTGAAATTTCATATTAAGCACACAATATATTTCATTTTCATAATTGAAATAAATCAGAGTAGAACATCATATAGCTTCAGCACTCAGCTACCCCATTACACAACTACACCAGCACCAAGTTTCACATGCAACATCTATAACCATTCGAAGTTAGCATCATAGACGGGACATAGACATATGTATATCATCTGGAAAACTGCTAAAGCAGAAGGCAAATATTGAGCCTTCATTGATGTTGAAGTTCTTTGCAACTTTAGGCCAGTGCCTTTGGATGATTGATCGTCCATCCTTCGTCCTCTTCAGGAACACTTCATATTGAACCGGGGGTGTTGTATGAATACCTTCCTCTCCTCCTGACCATACAGGTGGTTTGAGAGGTGATCATCAGTGAACTGCTTTGGAAAGGCCTGAAAACAAGGATGTGCATAAATATCTTCTATATATTGGAAATGGGGCAAAGGATAAAAAAGGAAAGGTATAATAGTTAGTAACATCCTGTAGTGAACTAATGTCTTCTTCATTGTGCAGACAAAGATATTGTTGTTTTTTGTCGCTAATTTCTTTATCCTAATGATAAGGGCAAAGGTGTCCCGGCTTTCGATGAGATGGTGGCTATCGTTTTGGAGGAAGTTGACTTTGACGATCCGACTACGAACATGCGAGGACGTCGCGCCTTAGCAATCGCTAAACCAACTCCGAGAGGTTATTCACCATGCCGGAGCACGATCAACCTGACCACGAAGGTCTATTTCCTGCAGGTAAACGAAGAACAAGCAAGAAACTGATATTGCAATCTGGATATTGCGAATATAAGATGAAAGCTTTATTGATCAAGGTGGGGTTCTGTGACGTCTTGGTCTGGTCGTTGGACACAAACGAAGTACGCAAAGTTGCAGCTATGGCGAACTTTTAATCTAAACAAAACCCAAAGTCTAAACGATGCCCTAAGGGCTGTATATATGGAGGAGAGAGGGGGAATTTCGTGGCCCTTGGTGGAGGGGTCCGAAACCAACTCTAACTCTTGTTTCCCCACACATACGGACTCTAAAAACAGCCTATACTTAAGTATTTCGAAAATACATGGGCCTGGCCCAATAATAAGGTGACGCAGCACCAAGAATAGCCTCTGGACGAAATTTATGAAGTGGCATCTTGTATATTTCGTCCCATGCTTCATGCACTCATTATGGTGGCTTTAGAGTCCTGGAATCATCACTTGTAACTCCGTTCTTATTCCCCTTGCGCATGCCATCATCTCCATGCTTGAACTTGCTCCAAGGTTCATCTTTCTTGTCCAAGCTAGGCCCTTCATTTGTAAGCAAAAAAAAATCTATCCAACTTAGGCAGCATCATATTCACATGAACATTAGAATCGTTACCAAGAAACGAAAGTACTTGATAATTCAATTGGCGTGCGCGAGCTCTAGTAATTTGTCCAGTATGTACAACCGCAAGGGCTGTGAGTGTAACAATGGTATTGATGTCCTCATCATCCTCCCGTTCTTGAAATGAAGTCGTCCTCGACGAAAGTTCATCGTCCTCACCCAAATAAGGCTTCAAATCTGCAATGTTAAAAGTGGGACTAACCCCAAAATCTTCAGGTAGCTCAAGTTTATATGCATTATCATTTATTTTCTCTAACACCTTAAAAGGACCATCAGCACGTGGCATTATCTTTGATTTGCGCAAATTAGGAAATCTATCCTTACGCAAATGTAACCAAACAAGATCTCCAAGTGCAAACACAACATGTTTTCTACCCTTATCTCCAGCAAGTTTATATTCAACATTCATGCGCTCAATGTTTTCCTTAGTTAACTCATGCATTTTTAAAATCAATTCAACATGTTCTTTAGCATCAAAATTAACCTTCTCCGAAGATGGAAGAGGCAACAAATCAATAGGTGCACGAGGTAGGAAACCATACACAATTTCAAAAGGGCACATCTTAGTAGTAGAATGCAATGAACGATTATAAGCAAATTCAATATGAGGCAAGCATTCTTCCCACATTTTCTTGTTATTCTTCAAAACAGCCCTAAGCATAGTAGACAAAGTTCTATTGACTACTTTAGTTTGTCCATCAGTTTGGGGTGACAAGTAGTACTAAAAAGAAGTTTAGTCCCCAACTTAGCCCATAAACATCTCCAAAAGTGGCTAAGAAATTTAGTATCACGATCTGAAACAATAGTATTTGGCACACCATGCAAGCGAATAATTTCATGAAAGAACAAATCAACAACATTAACATCATCATCGCTTTTATGACATGGTATAAAGTGTGCCATTTTTGAGAACCTATCCACGACAACAAATATTCTATCCCTCCCCTTCTTTGTTCGAGGTAAACCTAAAACAAAGTCCATAGATATATCCTCCCAAGGAACACTAGGTACAGGCAAAGGCATATATAAACCATGAGGATTGAGTCGTGACTTAGCTTTTTGACATGCAGTGCAGCGAGCAACAAAACGCTCAACATCCCGTCTCATCTTTGGCCAAAAGAAATGTGTAGCAAGTATATCCTTCGTCTTCTTGACGCCAAAGTGTCCCATTAATCCTCCTCCATGCGCCTCCTGCAACAACAAAAGACGAACGGAGCTAGCTGGAATGCATAGCTTGTTAGCACGAAACACAAATCCATCGTTAAGAACGAACTTGTTCCAAGTTCTCCCTTCCTTACAATTCTGCAATACATCTTTAAATTCAGCATCATGCACATATTGATATTTGATGGTCTCCAAACCAAAAATTTTAAAGTCAAGTTGTGAAAGCATAGTATAACGACGAGACAATGCATCAGCAATAACATTTTCTTTACCCTTCTTGTGTTTAATGACATAAGGGAAAGTCTCAATGAATTTCACCCATTTAGCATGTCTACGGTTTAGTTTTGCTTGACATTTAATGTGTTTCAAAGATTCATGATCAGAATGTATAACAAATTCCTTGGGCCATAAATAATGTTGCCATGTTTCTAATGTCCGAACAAGAGCATATAATTCTTTGTCATAAGTAGAATAGTTCAGACTAGGCCCGCTCAATTTTTCGGAAAAGTATGCAACAGGTTTGCCATCTTGTAATAACACACCTCCTAATCCAATTCCACTAGCATCACATTCAAGCTCAAAAGTCTTATTAAAATCAGGAAGTTGGAGTAAAGGAGCATGTGTCAACTTATCTTTCAATACCGTGAAGGCTTCTTCCTGTGCGGTACCCCAAACAAAAGGCACATCCTTCTTTGTAAGCTCGTTGAGAGGTGCAGCAATGGTGCTGAAATCTCTCACAAAACGCCTATAGAAACCAGCGAGGCCAAGGAAACTCCTCACTTGTGTGACCGTTTTGGGCTGCGGCCAACTCTCAATAGCTTCAATCTTGGCTTTATCAACTTCAATTCCCCGTGGAGTAACAACATAGCCAAGAAAAGATACTCGATCGGTGCAAAAGGTGCACTTTCCAAGGTTACCAAACAAATGTGCATCACGTAGAGCAATAAAAACAGCACGTAAATGTTCCTCCAAAGATTTGCTATAAATCAATATGTCATCAAAGTAAACTACCACAAATCGTCCGATGAAAGCACATAAAACTTCGTTCATTAACCTCATGAAAGTACTAGGTGCATTAGTTAACCCAAAAGGCATGACTAACCACTCATATAATCCAAACTTAGTTTTAAAATGCTGTTTTCCATTCATCTCCCAATTTCATACGAATTTGATGGTATCCACTACGCAAATCAACTTTGGAGAATATTGTGGAGCCACTCAATTCATCAAGCATATCATCTAGCCTAGGAATAGGATGATGATAACGAATAGTAATATTATTAATGCCTCTACAATCAACGCACATACGCGACGTACCATCCTTTTTCGGCACTAAAATGATAGGAACAACACAAGGACTAAGGGATTCGCGTATATAACCTTTGTCGAGCAGTTCTTGTACTTGACACATAATCTCCTTCGTCTCCTCTGGATTGGTACGGTATGGTGCACGGTTTGGTAATGATGCACCGGGAATTAAGTCAATTTGATGCTCAATCCCTCGAATAGGTGGTAATCCCGGTGGCACGTCTTCTGGAAAGACATCAGCGAACTCCTGCAAAATGTTAGTGACAACAGGAGGCAAAGAGGAAGGCACGTCCTCGAATGAAAATAATGCCTCTTTGCACACAAAAGCATAGCAAACAGATTTGCTGAAATCTAGATCATCAATATCATATTTTGTGGCAAGTAAACATGCACTTTTCAATTTAATTTCAGAAGCAACACTAGATGAATTATTATTAGGTTTCATTTGTTGCTCAAATTCTTTTGCCACAATCTGATTTTCACTCTTATTTTTCTCCTGTTTTGCTTTATTAGCTCTATTAATATCATCTTTCAAAATGGATTCAGGAGTCATAGGAAGCAAAGTACTATTTTTATCCTTATGAACAAGAGTATAGTGATTGTTTCTACCATGGTGTACAGAATTTTTATCAAATTGCCATGGTCTACCAAGTAATAAGGAACATGCTTGCATAGGTACCACATCACAATCAACATAATCAGCATATGTAGAGATACTAAAATGCACACGAACAGTATGTGTTACCTTAACCTTGTCGCTGTTGTTGAACCATTGGGTGTAGTAAGGATGTGGATGTGGTCTTGTGGTGAGAGATAGCTTCTCCACCATCTCCATGCTAGCCAAGTTATTGAAGCTCCCTCCATCTATGATGACGCGAACAGAACGTTCCTTCACAACGCCCTTTGTATGGAACAAATTATGCCTCTGATTTTGCTCAGCTTGTGTAACCTGCACACTCAAAACACGTTGAGCAACTAAACATTCATACCTGTCAGCATCTTCAGCATCCATGTATTGCGTCTCATGATCAGAATCCTCTCCACCATGTTCTTCATGTGTAATAAGAGCCAAAGTCTCCTCATCATAGTCACTAGCGGACTCATACCCACCATCCTCAGTAGCAATCATCACGCGCTGAGATTGGCATTCTCTCGCAAAATGTCCTCTTCCCTTACAACGACGACAAATAATATCACTTGTGTGCCCTGTTGATGCCATGTAAGAAGAAGAGCTCTGCGCAGGTCCGGCAGGTGTGCTCTTGGCAGATAGTGGTGGTTGTGCCTGCTTTCTTGTATCACGGCTGGAGGTGGCACCTGATGGAGGTGCTGGTGGAGTGGAAGTAGAGGATGCACGTGGTGTCCATGATGAAGATCGACCTGCAGAAAAGTTAGTTCGCGCCAATGCCTGTCGATCCTGCACTTCACGTTCAGCTTTACAAGCAAGATGGAATAAACGAGTGGTATTAGTATACTCCTTATACTCTAGAATGGTCTGAATCTCTCTAATTAATCCACCCATAAAACGTGCAAGCATAGCTTCATTCTCCTCAACAATACCACATCTAATCATGCAAGTTTGTAATTCCTGATAATATTCTTCTACAGAATTTTTTCCTTGTCTTAAGCGCTGCAATTTTTGAAGTAATTCACGTTGATAATATGGTGGAACCCAATGAGTACGCATAGCAGTTTTCAAAGCAGCCCAAGTAGCTGGAATAGGATATAATCTACAATGTTCAGACCACCAAACACATGCAAAGCTAGTGAAAGCACAAACAGCAGCAGGAACACGTCTCTCCTCAGGATATTGTAGACATCTAAATCGTTGTTCAGTTTCTAACTCCCAAGTAAGATATATATCAGGAACATATCTACCCTCAAATGGTGGAATATTCAATTTTAGTTTAGGGAGATGGTCATGATCTCGTACCTGAGGGTGAGCCCTACCATTGCCATTATTTGCATGTGGACGACCTGGTGGTTGCGGTGCTGGTGGTGGCACGTAGTTCTGATTTTGATCAACCTCATCCTCGTAATCTCCCGCAAAATCATCCTCCTCCACATCAGCAGCAGGAGCCACAGATGTATCAACAGCAGCACCAACAGTTTGGCCAGGTGCAAGAGGGAGACGGCTAACAAGAATATGATCCTATAGAATACTAACAAGAGGTGGTGGTGGTGTCACAAATCCGTCAAGCAAATCTCAAATTCTTACCAGTTCTTACCCAGCAGCAGGCAGTGATCGGCAACCGTCGTAGTCAAAACTCTCAAAGCTTGGATAGAGCGATTACCAGGGAGAGTCAAACGCACGTCGTAGATGTATGTGGAGCTGGGAAGGCTTATAATATGGTAGCAAAAAGGGTCAGCAATAATCAATTCAAAGATGCAAAGTTGAATAAACGCTCAACGAAGGTAGTGTGCTGGTCCTAGGCTAGACCGTGCTAGAGACGCGAGCATAGAACACTAACAAAATCACGGCGCTGCACGTAAACAAGGGAGGAGCACGCTCTAGATTTTTTTTATTTTTTTCACTTTTTTTGCACTTTTTTTCCTATTTTTTTGCTCCGCAACAAATTTTTTTCGAAAAATTCTACAAATGGTCTAAAAACTGCCTAGCCAGAATTTTCCAGACTTAATTTTTTTTGAGTTTGGAACTATTTTTCTTCTGCGGGTGGCTCGAAAGTTGGGGAGTCCTACTCTGTCACGACTCGGAGTATCGCGTGATCTGGAACTCGAAAACAAAGCAACAAATACTGGACTCGGACTGGTGGCGGAGATGAATCTGGTGGAATCTCGGATTGGTGGCGGCGATGAATCTGGTGGAAATCGGACTGGTGGCGGATATATGTTGCAGGTGGACTCGGATTGGCGTGATGGCGGCGGATATGTGGTGGCGTATATGACTCGGATTGGTGGTGAATATGTAGCAGCGGCAACGTGACAACCTGTGAACAGAACTCAAAACTCTAAAGGACTAGATGCTAAGACCAGCAACTTGACACGATGATGCAACCACAAATTCAACAAAGCAAATACAGAAAAGATTATGCAAAGGCTCAGATTGGTTCGGATAGGATGAACTAACCCTAATTTTTTGGCTTTTTCATGGACTATAGGTACAAAGAACAGACTCGATCTAAACTACGAAAAACTGTAAAATCTCACCGAGCAACCTGGAAATCCGACACCACTTGATAAGGGCAAAGGTGTCTCGTCTTTCGATGAGATGGTGGCTATCGTTTTGGAGGAAGTCGAATTTGACGATCCGACTACGAATGTGCGAGGACGTCGCGCCTTAGCAATCGCTAAACCAACTCCGAGAGGTTATTGACCACGCCGGAGCACGATCAACCTGACCACAATGGTCTGTTTCCTGCAGGTAAACAAAGAACAAGCAAGAAAATGAGATTGCAATCTGGATAATGCGAATATAAGTTGAAAGCTTTATTGATCAAGGTGGGGTTCTGTGACGTCTTGGTCTGGTCGTTGGACACAAACGAAGTATGCGAAGTTGCAGCTATGGCGAACTTCTAATCTAAACAAAACCCAAAGTCTAAACGATGCCCTAAGGGCTGTATATATGGAGGAGAGAAGGGGAATTTCGTGGCCCTTGGTGGAGGGGTCCGAAAACAACCCTAACTCTTGTTTCCCCACACATACGGACTCTAAAAACAGCCTATACTTAAGTATTTCGAAAATACATGGGCCTGGCCCAATAATAAGGTGACACAACACCTAGAATAGCCTCTGGACGAAATTTATGAGGTGGCATCTTGTATATTTCGTCCCATGCTTCATGCACTCATTATGGTGGCTTCAGAGTCCTGGAATCATCACTTGTAACTCCGTTCTTGTTCCCCTTGCGCATGCCATCATCTCCATGCTTGAACTTGCTCCAAGGTTCATCTTTCTTGTCCAAGCTAGGCCCTTCATTTATAAGCAAAACAAATGTATCCAACTTAGGCAGCATCATATTCACATGAACATTAGAATCGTTACCAAGAAACGAAAGTACCTGATAATTCAATTGGTGTGCGCGTGCTCTAGTAATTGGTCCAGTATGTACAGCAGCAGGGGCTGTGGGTATACCAATGGTATTGATGTCCTCATCACCTAACAATCTTTCCGAGTTTCTTGACGTGACTGATATTCATGGACAACTCATTTCCCCATATGCAAAAAGGGTCAAACAGTTGGTCAAAACCTCTGACAGCAGGACCTACATGTGCAAGACCAAATTGTTAAAAACCTAAATATTAGAATTGTTCCTGCAATTGCACAATAATGTGCTATGAGACAAAGGACCGGGCATGTGCAAACCTCGATTGTAAACCTCAGTGCTTCCCATTGTTTCCCTGCAACACATATAAGGTAGTTAGTCATCAGGTTAAGTGAGGGTTCGCATGCTATCAGTAAAATATGTTGATAAACAATAAGCACATTGCAGATTCATGATGATGAATTCAAGCCACATGGAAACCCCATTTATCCAAACCAGGCATGATTAAGAACTAGGAAATATAGCACTTTTATATGTTTCTCATGTATTAAGTGCAGCCAAATTCGATTTATTCCTCACATGCACAACAATACAAAATTCTACCCACGACAATTGCACATCGCATTGCAGTATTGAACCAACCAGTTAACTAAACACCACAACAAAATTAACCAAACATTAACTAAGCACCACATTGCACAATATAACATACTCCAAATAGAAGATCAGACAGTTAACCAAACCAAGCATGCTTAACAACTTGGAAATATAGCAATTGTATTTGTTTTTCATGTATTTAGTACATCCAAATTCAATTTATTCCTCATGTGGTATACAATAACAGAATGCACCCACAGCAACTGAACATCGCATTGCAGAATTGAACCAAATAGTTAACTAAACACCACAACAAATGAACCTAACTTTAACTGAGCACCACATTGCACAATATAACATACTCGTAATAGAAGATCAGATAGTTAACCAAACCAAGCATGCTTAACAACTTGGAAATATAGAAATTGTATTTGTTTCTCATGTATTTACTACAGCCAAATTCGACTTATTTCTCACATTGTATACAATAACAGAATGCACCAACAACAATTGAACATCACATTGCAGAATTGAACCAAACAGCCAACCGCGTCGCGTCATCAGCGCGCGAGGCGTCGATGGTGGCCTCGACAACGAGGTGCTCCTCCAAGATCTGGGGGTCGACAGGAATGGCAGCAATCGCGACCTCATCCGTGCATGCGGCCACGATTTGATTCTCCGTTGCCAAATGCTCCTTGAGATCCTGGTTATTCTACATGCACCATGGCTTAGGGCTGCACTTATTTGGTGGAGGGGTCGGTGATTTGGGTGGAAGGTGTCGCACCGGCGGTCAGGGCATGTGGGATGTGGAAGGAGGAGGAGGATGGGGGTCGGGTGTGGATTACCTGCCTGGATATGCGAGGCCGAGCAGCGTGAAGGAGGGTCGACGGCGAGGAGGCGGCGCTGCAAGCAAGGAGTGAAGGTTTCAACTTGGA
This sequence comes from Triticum dicoccoides, assembly GCF_002162155.2. Classification (NCBI taxonomy): domain Eukaryota; kingdom Viridiplantae; phylum Streptophyta; class Magnoliopsida; order Poales; family Poaceae; genus Triticum; species Triticum dicoccoides. Next base: position 347,310,654 of record NC_041384.1, on the reverse strand, counting down.
AAGGAAGACGGAAACCGGGGAAATGTGGCTTTTGGTAAGAGGGAGGGGGTGGGGAGGTAGATATTTCCGCAGAAGCCGAAAATTTGGAATCGCTTCAACGAAAAAACTGGTGTGCAAAGTGTCATCAGACATGGTCCCGTATTCAGAACTGTGTACGACATGTGAACTTCACAAACGATTCAGATAGCTTAACCCGTGTGTGATGAGTTTGAGCGTCAAAAATTTTGGTTCGAATTTCCCTAGTTACAGTGGTCATTTACGTCATTGCATAATTTGGGTACACAAAGGAGACTACAGCACACCCACACTTCTTAATCGAGCAAGTTCAGCAATTAAATAGAGCTACCTGACCTAAACATTACTCTAACAAATTAAAGACCGGCGATCTTAATTAAACAAAAAAAAGCGTACTAGTATGGCTGGTGCTCGTCGATCTCCGCCGCCATCTCCATGTCCAGCTCGCACCCGACGGTCTCCTGGGGGAGAGGCTCCATGGCATCAATCGCACCATACTCAGCAAGCATCCCACCATCTGCGTCCGCCATATCTTTGGAATAGGCTGCCACAAGCTGGGTGTGGGCGGACGCGGTCTGGGCTTTGGCGGGCTCCGTCATGGCAAGGTATGACATGTAGGAACGGACGGTTGCTCGAACGCTCTCTACGATTGCCAACTCTTCGGCCGTGGGTTGCTGACTGTTGTTGGAGAAGCTTCGATTTGTGCGATGACCGCCATGAGCTAGGCGTGGACGGCCTCGACATGGTCGTGGGCGGCCTCCATCAGGGCTAAGGCCGCCGCTGCGGAATGAACAGCTGTTGTGCCATTCTCGCCAGTTGCTATCCCCGAGGCAGATGCTGCTACTGCCGCCTGAGAAGCAACAGCGTCCGTTTGGGTTGCCTTGGCCGCCCGGACGCACATTGCGCTGTCATCCAAGTTGCCCTAACGACACGGGTCCACGTCCCCATCTTTCACTGGCGCCGATTGAACGGTGAAATGATATTTGAGGAGCGGGCTAGTGTGCTTGACACTCCGATGGTGCTCCAAGATATTTTGTGCTGCATCTCACATAGTTGGTGATAATAAATTGTGTGCGATCTACTTGATTTTTCTTCTTGATTTGAATTACATAATGGGGTCACAGCTGCAAAAGGATGGTGTTTGAATTGCTAGAACTTTTATCTGCAGTGAATATGCGACTATAGATGTGTCATCAAAAAAATTGGAATTATTTAGGGTTCGTTTGGACGTTTTTATACATTAACTTGGTTTTGCAGGCATTTCCGGTGCATAATTCAAATTTGAACTACATGCACATGCTCCAGTGCATATAAATGGGTTGAAAAATCAAATATGTGTCCTTGGTTGCATGCTTAGGTCCCATGCAAGAAATAGGAATGAATGAGAAACACCCTGCCACCGTCACTCGACCGGAAACATTGAGATACCTGGTTTTTAAGTTCTATTAAATCCAAAACTCATCTGAAATTCATGAAACTTGGCATGCTATCATGGAGCGGCATCAACATGTCATGGTAAAATTTTTGTCCCATTTGTGGTAGGTTTGGGTGTAAGCTTCTCACAAACAAGAGCTTCTCACAACAAGCGTGATGGTTTCTTTAGGGAACATGACACATTGGGGACGAAACGATATTCGTTACCTCTTATTGCTTTCCAAAATTTTCTAGTGTCAACATAGAACAATAGGAGTGTTTAATTTTGGAATTTTTCGGGATTTTTTTGGACATTTTTATACATTAACTGGGTTTTCTAGGAATTTTATGTGCATAATTCAAATTTGAACAACATGCACATGCTCCAGTGCATATAAATTGGTTGAAAAATAAAATATGTGTCCTTGCTTGCATGCTTAGGTCACATGCAAGAAATGGGAATGAATTTCAAACACCCTGTCACCATCACTCGGCCGCAAACATTGAGATACATGGTTTTTAAATTCTAGTAAATCCAAAACTCGTCTGAAATTCAAGAAACTTGCATGCTATCCTGGAGCGGCATCAACATGTCGTGGTAAATGTTTTGTCCCATTAGGGGCAGGTTTGGGTATAAGCTTCTCACAAACCAGAGCTTCTGACAACAAGCATGATGGTTTTGGTACGGAACGTGTCACCTTTGGCCACAAAACGATATTCGTTGCCTCTTATTGCTTCCAAAAAATTTCTAGTGTCAACATAGAACAACATGAGTGTTATGTTTAATTTTGGAATTTTTCGGGGCTCGTTTGGACATTTTTATACATTAACTGGGTTTTCTAGGCATTTTATGTGCATAATTCAAATTTGAACTACATGCACATGCTCTAGTGCATATTAATTGGTTGAAAAATAAAATGTGTGTCCTTCGCTGCATGCTTAGGTCCCATGCAAGAAATGGGAATGAATTTTAAACACCCTGCCACTGTCACTCGGCCGCAAACATTGATATACCTGGTTTTTTAATTCTAATAATCGAAAACTCCTCTGAAATTCATGAAACTTGGCATGCTATTGTGGAGCGGCATCAACGTGCCGTGGTAAAAAAAATTGCCCCATGTGGGGCAGGTTTGGGTATAAACTTCTCACAAACCAGAGCTACTCACAACAAGCGAGATGGTTTCGGTAGGGAACGTGCCACCTTTGGGGACGAAACAATATATGTTGCCTCTTATTGCTTTCAAAAAATTTCTAGTGTCAACATAGAATAACATGAGTTTTGTGTTTAATTTTGGAATTTTTCGGGGTTCGTTTGGACATTTTTATACATTAAGTGGGTTTTCTAGGCATTTTATGTGCATAATTCAAATTTGAACCACATGCACAAGCTCCAGTTCATATAAATTGGTTGAAAAATCAAATATGTGTCCTTTGGTGCATGCTTAGGTCCCATGCAAGAAATGGGAATGAATTTTAAATACCCTGCCACCGACACTCGACCACAAACATTGAGATACTTGGTTTTTAAATTCTACTAAATCCAAAACTCGTCTGAAATTCATGAAACTTGGCATGCTATCATGGACCGGCATCAACATGCCGTGGTAATTTTTTTCCCATTAGGGGCAGGTTTGGGTATAAGCTTCTCACAAAGTAGAGCTTCTCACAACAAGCGTGATGGTTTCGGTAGGGAACGTGCCACCTTTGGGACGAAACGATATCCGTTACCTCTTATAGCTTTGAAATTTTTTCTAGTGTCAACATTGAACAACAGGGGTGTTGTGTGTAATTTTGGAATTTTACGGGGTTCGTTTGGACATTTTTATACATTAACTGGGTTTTCTAAGCATTTTATGTGCATAAATCAAATTTGAACTACATGCACAATCTCTAGTGCATATAAATTGGTTGAAAAAACAAATCTATGTCCTTTGGTGCATGCTTAGGCCCCATGCAAGAAATGGGATTGAATTTCAAACACCCTGCCACTGTCACTCGGCTGCAAAAATTGAGATACTTGGTTTTTAAATTCTTGTAAATCCAAAACTCGTCTGAAATTCATGAAACTTGTCATGCTATCATGGAGCGGCATTAACATGTTGTGGTAAAAAATTTGTACCATTTGGGGCAGGTTTGGGTATAAGCTTCTCACAAACCAGAACTTCTCACAACAAGCGTGATGGTTTCGGTAGGGAACGTGCCACCTTTGGAGATGAAACGATATTTGCTGCCTCTTATTGCTTTCAAAAAATTTCTAGTGTCAACATAGAACAACAGGAGTGTTGTGTTTAATTTTGGAATTTTTGGGGTTGGTTTGGACATTTTTATACATTGACTGGGGTTTCTAGGCATTTTATGTGCATAATTCAAATCTAAACTACATGCACATCCTCCAGTGCATATAAATTGGTTGAAAAATCAAATCTGTGTCCTTTGGTGCATGCTTAGGTCCCATGCAAGAATTGGGAATGAATTTCAAACACCAGGGAACTGTTGATTACCGAAAAACATTGAGATACTTTGTTTTTAAGTTCTATTAAATCCAAAACTCGTCCGAAATTCATGAAACTTGGCATGCTATAATGGAATGGCACCCGACATGCTGTGCTATTTTTCGTGTCCATTTTGAGGGAAGGCGCACTCGAATAACAACCAACGAAGGCATTTTGAAACAAATAGCTGCCACTGTAACATCTCAAATGTTTTGTATAATTTAAATTGTGTGCGTTCTGTTAAGCATTCACGTGACGCCACACCTCGCTCTTTTAATGGCTAGGAGGTGCCATGCGTACAGGTGCTCGAGTGCATGACTAAATGGAATGCGTGCAAGCTGTACTCCAATGCGGAGGCTCACCGGGAGTGTGCAAGTTGTACGCCGTGCAGGCTCACTAGGAAGCGAGCCCTTTGACTTCCATGGCAGCCCGCCTTGCTCGCATCCTCTCCATTAATGGTGCCCAAGCCGCAGTTTAATACGGTTTTTAAATATAAAACTCTCATCGCAAACGTTTAAGTTAGAACACGCGCATGCAAACTGACAACTTCCTCATGAAGCCAAGGGAAAATGTGCCTAGCACGATTTGTGCAGCTCTTGATCGCAAACGTTTTAGTTAGAACACCCGTATGCAAACCGACAGCTTCCCTAGGATGCCAAGAGAAAATGTGCCGAGCAGGATTTATGTAGCTCTTGATCGCAAACATTTTAGATAGAACACCCATATGCAAAGTGAGAGCTATGGTCTTCCCCCCTTAAGTCAAGATGTAAGTGGATGTTTAATTTGGTTATGCAACCATGTCCTTATAAGTGTGTGTGTGTATGTTGTTTTGTATGCAATCCCATCGCACAACACACGCGTCTTATTAGCAGCAACCTCTGTGTTATTATCGGTCTTCACACACATTTCTGATTACAGACCTATTTGCCGCGTATCACACACATGTTGTTATATTCAACTGTTTCTATTCTCTTGTCTCAACACAAACAGTTCATCCGAGTGAACTTCATGCCGTATATTGCACACACCTTGATCTGGTTGATAGTTTATTTTGTGTTGCCTAATCACAAACAGTTCATCTGAGTGAACCGTATGCTGCATATCACACACACCTTCATCTGGCTGCCCGTTTCTTTTGTTCCTCCTCGTCGCAAACAGTTAATTGAACTGAACCGTATACCTTGCATCACACACGCAACTAAAATCTGAACCATGTTTGATGGCTCTGCCATCGCAAACATTTTGCACCTTTTTGACGTTTTTTTACACCATCGTTTGCGATTAATGCATCGCACACAGTTTCGTTGAAGGGTCTTTGATTGTAGTGTCGCGTTACAGCATCCTGCAGTAGTGTAGAGTCAATAATCTAGTATTACATGGTAATGAATCTAACACCCATAGAGTTATGGTCTTGATCATGTTTTGCCCGTGGAAGAGGTTTAGTCAACGGATCTGCAACATTCAGATCCATATGTACTTTGCAAATGTTTATGTCCTCCTCCTTGATCGCATCGCAGATGGTATTGAAGCGTCGCTTTATGTGTCTGGTCCTCTTGTGAAACCTTGGTTCCTTGTCCAGAGCAATGGCACCAGTGTTTTCACAAACCATAGTCACTGGGTCCAGTGCACTAGGCACAACTCCAAGATCTGTCATGAACTGCTTCATCCAGACACCTTCCTTCGCTGCCTCCGAGGCAACTATGTGCTCCGCTTCGCATGTAGAATCAGCTACAACGCTTTGCTTGGAACTGAACTAGCTTACCAATATATACTTATTTGGTTTGAGACTTAGAGTCATCCGGATCAGTGTCAAAGCTTGCATCGACGTAACCCTTTATGACAAACTCTTGATCACCTCCATAAACGAGAAACATTTCCTTAGTCCTTTTCAGGTACTTGAGGATATTCTTGACCGCTGTCAAGTGTTCCACTCCTGGATCACTTTGAATCCTTCCGTCCATACTTATGGAAAGGCTGATATCTAGTCTTGTGCACATCATCTCATACATGATAGAGCCTATGGCAGAAGCATAGGGGATGACACTCATCTTTTCTCTATCCTCTGTAGTCGCTGGGCATTGAGTCTTCCTCAACCGCACACCTTGCAAAGTAGGAAAGAACCCCTTCTTGGACTGATCCATTTTGAACTTCTTCAAAATCTTATCAAGGTATGTGCTTTGTGAAAGTCCTATTAAGCTTCTCGATCTATCTCTATAGATCTTGATGCCTAATATGAAAGTAGCTTCTCCTAGGTATTTCATTGAAAACTCTTGTTGAAATATTCTTCATGTTTTCCAAAAGTTCTATATTGTTTCCAATCAACAATATGCCATCCACATATAATATTAGGAATGCTATAGAGCTCCCACTCACTTTCTTGTAAATACAATCTTCTCTGAAAACTTGTATAAACCCAAACGCTTTGATCACCTCATCAAAGCGAAGATTCCAACTCCAAGATGCTTGCACCAGTCCATAAATGGATCGCTGGAGTTTGCACACTTTGTCAACATTCTCTGGATCGACAAAACCTTCCGGTTGCATCATATACAACTCTTCCTTAAAAACCCATTAAGGAATGCAGTTTTGACATCCATCTGCTAGATTTCATAATTGAAGAATGCAGCTATTGCCAACATGGTTCTGATGAACTTAAGCATCGCTACGGGTGAGAGAGTCTCATCGTAGTCAACTCCTTGAACTTGTGAAAACCCCTTTGCCACAAGGAGAGCTTTATAGATAGTGACATTACCGGCTGTGTCCGTCTTATTCTTGAAGATCCATTTATTCTGAATGGCCTTTCGCCCTACATGGATCCAAAGCCGGACTATACCTTCAGCCGGACTCCTGGACTTTGGAGATACAAGATTGAAGACTTCGTCCCGTGTCCGGAAGGGACTTTCCTTGGCGTGGAAGGCAAGCTTGGCGATACGGATATGTAGATCTCCTACCATTGTAACCGACTCTATGTCACCCTAACCCTCTCCAGTGTCTATATAAACTGGAGGGTTTTAGTCCGTAGGACAACATATCATCAATATTAATCAAGCAGGACGTAGGGTTTTACCTCCATCAAGAGGGCTCGAACCTGGGTAAAACTTCGTGTCCCTTGCCTCATGTTACCATCCGGCCTAGACGCACAGTTCGGGACCCCCTACCCGAGATCTGCCGGTTTTGACACCGACATTGGTGCTTTCATTGAGAGTTCCTCTGTGTCGTCGCCATCAGGAAGGATGCCTCGCCCCGTCTTTAAAGACGGCACCATTGCTAAGGGAGCTTTGGCTGTCGGCCAAACCCTCCGGCTAGGTGGTTTTCTTATGACCGCCTGTTCGGCTTCTGCGCCAACGATGACCTCTCGAGCCATCGAAAACAATCTTCATGTCAGCTCGGAACTCGCCGAGCAGTTAGATGCAATGGAGCTCTCCTCCATAAACGAGCTCTTGGATCGCATCGCCGCCCTAGGAGTCGCTACGGATTACGACCAGATTGGGCCTAAACCCGATCTGAGAGAGATTAACTCTCCCCAAGTCACCCATCATGTTGTCGTGGTAGAGGGACAGTGCGGCGACCCTTCATCTATCTTAAGGACTAGCTACGTCCAGATTCCCGATCCCTCCAAGCCGGATACCTGCGGAGGGGAGGATATCACTCAAGACCTGAACTTAGAGTCAGGCGACGGGCTGGATTCATTGGACAACATCCAGGAATCCAAATTTTCGAGTTTGGAAATTCCTCGGCCTCTGAGCCTCAGATTGGGTGAGGATTCGGATTTAATTCCACCCACCCACCCGAACATAAGCGATCTATCCCAAATCAGGCAAGAGCCTGAAGAAATAGTACATCATTACTGGGCCAGATTCCTCCTGGTTAGGAACCGGATAAGGGACTGCCGCGAGGAAGACGCAATCTCAATCTTCTGCAATAATTGCATGAACAAGGGAATCCTCAACGCCATAAGTCGCCGTGATATTACACGCTTCGCTGACTTGGCGTCCATTGTACGAAAGTACTGTGCGATGGAAAGCGCCTGGAAAACCGAAATAAAATTTTGGGACGATCCGGCCCTGAATACAAACCCAGTCCGAAATAAAAGGGTGCATCATTGCCAGACACCCGGGTCAAACACAAAAAAGCAAAAACCCTCTACAGGGCATGGAACCGTACTAGAAGGATGGCTTAATGGACCCTGTAAAATTCACAGTATAGAGGACGCCACACCAACTCACAGCCTTAGAGCATGTTGGATACTCCAGAAGGTGGCCAAAATTGGCGAAGATATCCTAATTCCGGAGGCCACAGAAATCCACCCCAGAGACACCAATACGGTATTAATAGTCTTCGAGACTTTCGCATCAAATAATATGCAAAAAAGGACACTCCCCAGCCTTGCCGAAGTCTACCAAGTAGCAACAATAAACCCATGGAGTGACACGGCTATTACCTTTAACGCCAGTGATGAACCTAAATTCCGAACAGCCCGAGCACCAGCCGCATTGGTCCTCAGTCCAATAGTGGACAACTTTCGTCTTACCAAGGTACTCATGGACGGCGGCAGTGGATTGAACCTCATTTATGAGGAAACCCTTCAAAAAATGGAAATAGACTGGAACCACATTGAGCGAAGTAGCACAACCTTTAGAGGAATAATCCCAGTCGGGAAGCGCGCTATACAGGAAAAATCACACTCGATGTGGTGTTCGGCACACCGGATAATTACAGGTCCGAAGAGGTCACGTTCCATGTGGCTCCGTTCAGCAGCGGTTATCACGCTCTGCTAGGGCGGGAAGCGTTTACAATCTTCCAAGCAATACCCCATTACGGGTACATGAAGCTCAAGATGCCCGGGCCTAACGGGATCATCACTCTCGCTAGTAATCCGGACATAGCACTCCGCGCCGAAAACAAGACAGCCGCACTGGCCTTCGAGGCACTATCCGAAGCCCTAGCGGCCGAGGAACTGACTGCGCTGCGCTCCACGGTGAATAGGGACGATGTGGTACTCGACAAAAGATCCAAGTCCACCTCCTTTAAACTGGCAGAAGAAATAGTCAAATTCCAGGTCCATCCAACGGACCCCAATAAAACAGCTTCCATCGAGGCACAGTTAAACCCTAATGTAGACGCCGCACTGCGAGAGTTCCTATGAGAGAACTAGGACATTTTCGCCTGGCACCCTTCAGACATGCCAGGAATCCCACGCAGGCTGGCCGAGCACAGCTTAAATATCCTAAAAGGATTCAAACCTGTCAAACAAGCTCTTTGGCGTTTTTCCGAACCTAAGAGACAGGCCATGGGAGAGGAGCTAGCAAAGCTATTGGAGGCCGGATTCATCAGAGATATAAAACATCCGGACTGGCTAGCAAACCTAGTGATGGTACCAAAGAAGGACAAATCCTGGCGCCTGTGCGTTGATTTTAAAGACCTTAACAAGGCTTGCCCAAAGGATCCCTTCCCCCTCCCCCGCGTCGATCAAATTATCGACGCTACCGCAGGACACGATTCGTTGTGTTTCCTCGACGCATATTCTGGCTACCATCAAATCAAGGTGGTAGAATCAGACCAAGCCGCAACGGCATTTATCACACCATACGGCCCATTCTGCTTCAACACAATGCCCTTCGGGCTCAAAAACGCCGGCGCAACATATCAGCGCATGATTCAGACATGTTTGGCAAACCAGGTCGGCAAAACAGTGGAGGCATATGTAGATGATGTGGTCATCAAAACAAGACATGTCGAATCTCTAGTAGACGACTTGAGGCTCACATTTGATAACCTCTGAACATACGACATCAAGCTCAACCCGGAAAAATGCGTTTTCGGCGTTCTAGCCGGAAAGCTCTTGGGCTTCATTGTATCTGGTAGAGGAATTGAAGCAAATCCAGCCAAGATCCGAGCTCTGTCGCAACTGGATATCCCAAAGGACCTCAAACAAATACAAAAGTTAACCGGATGCATGGCGGCTCTATGCCGCTTTATCTCCCGCTTGGGAGAAAAGGCCCTACCCCTTTACCGCCTCCTTCGGCGCATCGAACACTTCGAATGGACGGATGCAGCCACGGCCGGACTCAACGAAATAAAAGCCATATTGGCAACAAGCCCAGTCCTGGCCGCGCCAAACATTGGCGAACCAATGCTATTGTACATTGTAGCAACACATCAGGTTGTAAGCGTAGTGCTCGTCGTCGAACGAGAAACGGACGGACACAAATTCCCCCTTCAAAAGCCGGTCTATTATGTGTCCACTGTCCTCACTCCGTGCAAATCATGGTACCCGCATTATCAAAATATTGCGTACACGATATGCATGGCATCCCGGAAGCTACGACACTACTTTCAAGAGTGTTCAATAACAGTAGCCTCGGAAGTACCACTTAACGATATTATAAACAACCGTGACGCAACAGGCCGGATTGCAAAATGGGCCATTGAGCTCCTCCCGTTCGACATAACTTATAAGCCACGGTGAGCCATCAAGTCGCAAGTTTTGGCTGACTTCGTCGCAGAATGGACGGAGGCCGAACTCCCTAAAGAGTACGGCACATATTCTAATTGGATCATGCATTTCGACGGCTCCAAGATGTTGGCCGTACTAGGGGCTGGCGTCGTTTTGACGTAACCCACAGGAGACATAGTTCAATACGTACTCCAGACTATGTACACACACTCCAACAATGCAGCCGAATATGAGGCCCTTTTACATGATCTCCGGATGGCAGTATCCATGGGCATTCAACGCCTAGAGGTGTGCGGGGACTCGAACCTCGCAATATCCCAAATAAATGGAGACTTCGATGCCAAGGATCCAAAAATGGCAGCTTACCGCAACGCCATCCTAAAAATGTCAGCTCGGTTCGAAGGGCTTGAATTTCACCATATAGCCCGGGAAAATAATCAGGCGGCAGATGTCCTGGCACGCATCGGCGCAAAACGCGATGTAGTCCCCCCCCAACATCTTCTTGGAAAGGCTATTCTAGCCATCCATAATATGGGAAGGGGAGCCGAACAATAACAGCCCGGACCCAACCACACTGCCCGACACCGAACATTCTGACACAATCGGAGGCTCTGCCAATGAAAGAACACCTTCAGCCCACGTAATAATGGCCGTCATCGCCCCGTGGACAGAACCATTCCTCGCCTACCTTACTAGGCAGGAACTCCCCGAGGACCAAAATGAGGCACGCTGCATAGTGCGGTGATCCAAAGCTTACAAAGTCCATGAGGGAGAGCTTTATAAGAAAAGCACTACCGGAGTCCTTCAAAGGTGCATCTCCGAAGAGGAAGGGCGGAACCTCCTGGCTGAAATTCATGCCGGACTCGGCAGTCATCACGCTGCAGCTCGGTCCCTTGTAAGCAAGGCCTTTCGTACAGGCTTTTATTGGCCGACGGCCTGGGCAGACGCCCAGGACTTAGTCCAACGATGCGTCGGTTGCCAGCTCTTTGCAAACCAAAGCCATATGCCACCCACTGCCCTCCAAACTATCCCCATCACCTGGCCCTTCGCGGTCTGGGGGCTTGACATGGTTGGACCCCTTAAAGGCGGAACACACAAGAAAAAATACTTACTGGTCATGGTGGATAAGTTCACCAAATGGATAGAAGCCAAGCCTGTTAAGACGGCCGAATCCGGACCGGTGATAGACTTTATATCCGGGATTGTACACCGTTACGGCGTCCCCCGCAGCATCATCACTGATAATGACACGAACTTTACGGCCGACGAGGTAAAACTCTGGTGCAAAAACATGGGCATCAAGCTCGATTATGCTTCCGTCTATCACCCACAAACTAACGGCCAGGTCGAACGTGCAAATGGTCTTATCATGAGCGTCATCAAACCCAGATTAGTGAGGTCCCTCAAGGAATCTAACACGCACTGGGTAGAGGAGCTTGACTCCGTACTCTGGGGGCTGCGGACCACGCCGAATAGCACCACCGGATACACACCATTCTTTATGGTGTATGGCGCAGAGGCAGTTTTGCCTTGCGACATAATTCATGACTCACCTCGAGTGCGCATGTACGAAGAAAGAGAAGCCGAGCTCGATCGGCAGGACAGTTTGGACGCATTGGAGTAGGAGCATGACGTGGCAAAAGCCCGTTCCGCATTCTATCAACAGCAGGCTCGAAGATACCAAAGCAGAGAAGTACGGGCCAAAAATTACAATGTTGGCGAATTAGTTCTACGCCTGCCGGACAAGAAAAAGGACAAACTCAAGCCCAAGTGGGAAGGTCCCTTCATAATTGACCAAGTCCTGACTGGTGGAGCGTACCGCCTGTGAGATGCATCGGATAAACGACTCGAGCCGAACCCATGGAACGCAGCCCGTCTCCGAAGATTCTATGCCTAGCGCTGGACTCTGTGTTCGTATCCTTCCTCTGTCCATTTTTTATATACTATCTGTCTTACATTTCTCTACTTCTCCCCTTCCTTTCTCTTATAGCCTTTAAAGGCTCATCAAATGACGTGCTATTCGCACTCTTTAAACCTGGGGGCTTCTTTTAAAAGAAGCTTATTTATACGGGCTTCATGCCCAACACATGTGTTAAACTTCCGCATGTACCTTTTATTTCACCATTATATGCATCGATATGACTTAAGTTTTGGCTAAGCTGGGTTGCCTGGCTCCTGTGCTTACCCCGACGTTCCCGATTATTCGGCTAGGCGGTAAAGGGAGCACCTCTGCGATTGTTACTGCCGGATCAGCCGGATGTGTACCTCATACTGGGTGAAGCCGAAAGCTAGCATTCTTAAGGGAATATTCGGTCGGTGACCTAAAAGATGATCTTTTCACTTATTTATTTATGCGCCCCCAGATGCTTTTTCCCGCGTCTTTTTCGCAGAATGGGCATGCACTTTAGGGCATGCCTCCCACGGAAAGGAACCCCTAACGGAACTATTCTCCCTGGAAGATGTTTCTTACTAACCATGTAATATAACATAACTAGTTGGGCACTTGTCTGTTCACGCACTAATGACCCCTACGCCTGGTCTCCATGCATTCCCCGGTTCTTATATAACCGCATGGGAATTCGGACACACTCCTGACCGTCAGGTCCCGAGGCTGAAGCAAAAAGGTCGGCCATGACAAATGATCTACAATCCGGCTAGAAGGCATTATAAATGTCAATTAAATTACATAGTCATTCTGACTGATTGTATTCCTCTTCAATACCATCTAACAGGCTGTCTAATTTACAGTCCTGCTAGGAATACTTTGCGGCCAATTCTACTTGGCCGTATACTAAGCTTACAGGGATCTCCTTCCCATCGGGCCCCACAGGACCGACCTCGGCCATGTGGTTGGGGTCAGCCTTTGTGTACCGCGTCTTCACCATGGCCCAAGCCTCCCTAGTGCCTTGACGGCAGGCCAATATCTTCCACAATCAGAAGCGCCGCCGTGCTCCCTTTAGCTTCTCCGCAAGCTCTCTAAGACCTTCGGGCATGGAGATGGATGGCCACAAGGCCTGGGCGACGCCTTGCATCGCCTGCCGAACTCGCTCGAGCAGTTGCGAGAGCTCAGGAAGAAGGTCACCCATAGAACCGGGCATCTCCTCTACAGGACGACCTGTTAGCACACCTACAGACATTACTCTATTAGTCGACTTCCCCGCCGAACTTTTTTTCAAAGGTTCATTCAAGCACTTACTAAATATGCCGCGCCGAAGCCGCTGATTCTCCTTAACGGAGTCTGACAGCTGGGCACGAACATCTTTCAGGTCGACACCCAGCTTGGTGTTGGCATCTTGGAGATCGTTCTTCTCCCGCCTCACCTTTTGTAACACCCCGAATGTAACTTTCCCAATTTGTACTCCAACTCTTGCCGTTCCGGCGTTAAGTTATTTATTTTCTCGGGTTCGGGTCTTTGTCTCCGTGTGTTGTTGTCGTTGTCATGCATCTCATATCATGTCATCATGTGCATTGCTTTTGCATACGTGTTCATCTCATGCATTCGAGCATTTTCCCCGTTGTCCATTTTGCATTCCGGCGCTTCGTTCTCCTCCGGTGGTCATTTCTAGCTTTCTTTTCGTGTGTAGGGATTAAACATTTCCGGATTGGACCGAGACTTGCCAAGCGGCCTTGGTTTACTACCGATAGACCGCTTGTCAAGTTTCGTACCATTTGGACTTCGTTTGATACTCCAACGGTTAACCGAGGGACCGAAAAGGCCTCGTGTGTGTTGCAGCCCAACACCCACCTAACTCCGCTCCATCATCTAGAGCGTTCGATCACGATCGTGTGGCCAAAAACCGCACCTCATTTGGACTCTCCTAGCTCCCACTATGTCTATTTAAAGACCCCTCCGAATCCGAATCTTCCTCTCCCCCCGAAGCCCTAAAATCCCCTCGTGCGCACCGGACATGTCCGCCACCGCCGGACGAATCCCGCCGCCGCGCCCCAGCCAATAGGCGCCCGCCACGTGTCACTCCACCGCCAGCCGCCGCCGTGGCCCGGGAGCCCAGATCCGGCCCCCGCGGCCCGCTCCCGCCCACCGCCACCTACCGCGCCCCGCCGCCGTTGCTCCTCCCGGCCCGCGCCACCGCGCCGCCCGTGTGCGCCCTCGCCTGCGGCTGCCCCGCCCCTCGCTGGCGACGACCGCACCACGCCGCCCCGCCTCCTCGTCAACGCCGGCCCGGCCCCGCGCCGCCGAGCCGCCGCCCGGCCGCCACCGCCTTCACCACCACCACCTCCTCGCCGTCCGGTGAGCCCCGGCAAGTTCACCGGCGACCTCGGATCCGGCCAGCTACAGTGTGCGCCGCCGTCCTCGATTCACGTGCCTCGGGTCAAACCCTAGATCTGGGAGGTTGAATTTTCGTCTAAGTCCCTAAAATTTCCGTTTCAAGTGCTCATGTTCGTGATCCCTAACTTTGCATCCGTAGCTCCGACTCATGCATATAGCATATCAAAATGTTCATCTCAGAGAGTACATCATTTCATTCCATTGCATCTTTTTCATTTGAGCTCATCTTGATGCCCGAAATGCTGTTAGAAGAGGGCTACTTGAGATAATTGTCAGATCTGCTACTCCGTTTAGGTTTTTGTCATTTTTGCCATGATTAATGTATGCATGATATGCCCGGATGCTCTACATATGTTTTGTTAAGGGTTTTGTCATATTTCCAGAGGTGCAACCCATGTATTTTTGTGGTGTGTGTGGTGACTAGTGCAAGCTTGCAAAGTGGTGCACTTGCTAATTCTGTTTTCAGGGACTTAGCAAATCTACTAAGTCCTTGATCTGTGTATTTCATGATGCCATATGTTCATGTTGTTTCCTAGTGATCCGTGCCTCTTTTGAGGATGATCAGTAAGGATGTTTTGTTAATATTGTAGTGCTCTATCCATCCATGTCTTTGTTTGCAATTATGGAGCACCCTGGCTTGAGTCAATCGAGCTCTACTTTTGCTACTTTGTGAATCTGAGCAGATTGTCAACTTGTTTGCAATTTTGCCGGTGATGTGGTAGTTGATCTATGCATGCTATGCTATTGTTCTTTCCATGTCTAGCTTGCATTTTGTGCCTTCTTGATGGATGTATTCTTGTCTTGCCATGACTTTCACCGTAGTGAGTGCATCGAGCTCGTAAACATGCCTACTTGAGTTATATTTCAGCATGTGTCAGTTTTTCACAAAGTCTGAAAACTGATTATGTTTTTGCTATGTTCAGATGCTTGCAATTGTATTTTATGATCCCTTTGGGCTCAAGGTCACTAAGGGACTTTTGTTAAGCTCTTTGAGTAGCTCCATGCCATGCTTTACTTCACCATGTTCAGATCCTGTAGCATGTAGTTTTGTGGCTCCGAAGAGGGCTACCTGATCTGAAATTCCAGACAAGTGTTAATTTCACTAAGTCTGAAATCTGTTTGCCATATGCATTTTTGCCATGCTTGTTTGAACCTGCTAATGAATGAATTGGCCGTAGCTCAGTGCTAGAATTTTGTTAAGAATCTTGTGTGCATCCCTGCCATGTATTTTGTTGTCATGTTTGGGTGCTGTAGTATGTTCATTTCGTTGCATTTAGATGCCTACTTGCTGTAAATCGTAGACCGGTGTCATTTTTGAATCGCTTGCCATTTCCAAACCGTAACTCCGATTCCGGCGTTCTTTATATCGTTTTCAAGCGATTTCATCTCATCTTTCCAGTGGCACACTTGGATTTCCAAGTTGAGGCCGGGTTCATGTGTTTCCTGTCATATCTTGCATTTCGCATCCCGCATAGCACATCATCATTGCATCATATTGTTTGGTCCTTGCACGTGGTTGATTGTATCCTTGTTGCTTGTTTGTCTTGTTTGGGTAGAGCCGGGAGACGAGTTCGCTAATGAGGAGCCCGTTGAGTTTGCTTTCGAGGATCTAGTCAACTCTGACAACTGTGCAGGCAAGATGATCATACCCTCGAAATCAGTACTATCTTTGCTATGCTAGTTTGCTCGCTCTTTTGCTATGCCAATGCTACGATGCCTACCACTTGCTTTCAAGCCCCCCAAATTTCCATGTCAAACCTCTAACCCACCATGTCCTAGCAAACCGTTGATTGGCTATGTTACCGCTTTGCTCAGCCCCTCTTATAGCGTTGCTAGTTGCAGGTGAAGATTGGAGGCCGTTCCTTGTTGGAACATTTATTTACTTGTTGGAATATCATTATATTATCTTGTTATCTTAATGCATCTATATACTTGGTAAAGGGTGGAAGGCTCGGCCTCTCGCCTAGTGTTTTGTTCCACTCTTGCCGCCCTAGTTTCTATCATATTGGTGTTATGTTCCCGGATTTTGCGTTCCTTACGCGGTTGGGTTATAATGGGAACCCCTTGATAGTTCGCCTTGATTAAAGCTTTTCCAGCAATGCCCAACCTTGGTCTTACCATTTGCCACCTAGCCTCTTTTTCCCTTGGATTTCTGGAGCCCAAGGGTCATCTTATTTAAACCCCCCCGGGCCAGTGCTCCTCTGAGTGTTGGTCCAAACTAGAGTCCTGTGCAGCGCCCCCTCGGGGAAACTTGAGGTTTGGTTTTAGTTGTATGGAGCGCTCATCTGAGTGTGCCCTGAGAAAGAGATATGTGCAGCTCCTATCGGGATTTGTCGGCACATTCGGGCGGTGTTGCTGGTCTTGTTTTAACCTGTCAAAATGTCTTGAAGAACCGAGATACCGAGTCTGATCAGAACGTCTTGGGAGGAGGTCTATTCCTTCGTTGACCGTGAGAGCTTGTCGTGGGCTAAGTTGGGACACCCCTGCAGGGTTTTGAACTTTCAAAAGCCGTGCCCGCGGTTATGGGCAGATGGGAATTTGTTAATGTCCGCTTGTAGATAACTTGAACCTTAATTAATTAAAATGAATCAACTGAGTGTGTTACCGTGATGGCCTCTTCTCGGCGGAGTCCGGGAAGTGGACACGGTGTTGGAGTAATGTTTGCGCAGGTTGCTCTTTAGTTTCTCGCTCGCGCTTTGCCTCTTCTTCTCGCTCTCTTTTTGCGAATAAGTTAGCCACCATACTTGCTAGTCGCTTGCTGCAGTTCCACATATATTTACCTTGCCTTACCTATAAGCTTAAATAGTCTTGATCGTGAGGGTGCGAGATTGCTGAGTCCCTGTGGCTCACAGATTACTATTACACCAGATGCAGGGCCTGATGATTCCGCTACAGCAGACGCGTATGAGCTCAAGTGGGAGTTCGACGAAAACTCTCAACGTTACTATGTTTCCTTTCCCGATGATCAGTAGTGGGCCCAGTTGGGGGTGATTGGGACCGTGTCGCATGTTGGGTTATCTTTTATTTTGGCGCCGTAGTCGGGCCATGAGTGTTTGTTTGATGTAATGTTATTTATGTACTTGATTGACGTGGCGAGTGTAAGCCAACTATGTTATCTCCCCTTTATGAATTATTTTACATGGGATGTTGTGAAGATTGCCTACCTTGCGACATATGCCTGCAATGCGATTATGCCTCTAAGTCGTGCCTCGACACATGGGAGATATAGTCGCATCGAGGGTTTTACACCTTTGTCAGCACCTTCTCACCAGCCTTCAGTTGGCGTAGGAGTTGTTGCCTTTCCGTATTCAATCCGGCGCCATCTGCAATTTCATTTGTCAGATTCGCACCCATGCCGTGCTTCGCAAAATACTTATCTTTCGAAGCATATATTACCAGAGGGGGTCTCCTTGGGCTCCCCTGCCGCGGCTAGTGCGGCCTCAAGTTGGGCTTTGCACTCTTCCAGCTCCTGGGACAGTAGGGAATTCTTTTCTGTAAGAACCTGCAAAACAAATGATCCTTAAATCAGTTATTCTAACTGCTTCAAGTCTCGGGGGCTACTGGTATATATATATATATATATATATATATATATATATATATATATATAATTACCAAAATTTTCTTACCCGTATGTCTTTTACATATTGCTCCGTGGCTCTGGCTAGACCATTTTGAGCAACACGGAGGTACGCATCTCCCGAATTGAAGGCATCTAATGCCTCTTGGGAGAAACAAGCGTCGCGAAGAATTGTCTGGCGACGCCTGTGGTTCATGGCACTCTCCACCTCAGAGTTGGTGGCAGACAACCTGTCCACATCCTCCGTCGGAGGAGCGTCCGGTGCGCGCCTTGTGTTCGCCTCCGCCTCCAGACCAGGCTTTGGAGCCTGGCTGGTGGAGGCGCGATTGGCGGCCTCTCCGTATATAGTCTGACGAGGTCTCTTTGTCCTGAAGAGAGCACGAGTGCTAATATGCCTTGAAGGTATAACACCTGGGATAAGGGGGCACGCCATACCTTTGCGCTGACGCCTCGGTCCGGACTGCACCTCTTTTCTGCCCATGGGGCCCTGCGGCCCCTCGTTGGCTTGTCGCCGCAGGTTCGGCCTCTCGTCTCAAAAACCTCCCCTGCAAAGCTCGGTTGTAATCAGGAAACTGAAAACACGAGAGGGCGGACCCCTATTCGGGGTACTGGGACTTCGATCTCAGTTACCTGGGAGGCCGGGATTAGCCCTGGGTAATCAGCCGTAATGGCCACCAAGGCGTTGTCCTTGCTCAATTGATGGAACAATCCATCAATCAGCTCCACAGATAAGTCCGGATCCTCTTGAGAGGCCGGGTCGAGGGACCGTCCTGGGTCCTCGGGTTGTGGAGGAGGGCTGTTTATTTCTTTAACAGCCTGGCACAGTTCCTGCGTTGAAGTCGTTAGACTGAATATTTAACAATGGGAATATAAAACGGATGGGCAAGTAAATGTGACCGCTTACCCAACTTGGGGGATTGTACATAGAAAATCCACCCTGTGGCTCGACGCGGAGAAATTCCTCCTCTTCTCCCTTGTACAAAGCGGACAAGGTCTTTGTTAGAGCCGCAGCCGAATCCGGCCCCTTACGGCCGTAGCGGGTGGCGTCGTCCTCCCCGTTGAAGTCCCACATGGGGTGGCCTCTATACTGTAGCGGCTGCACCCCTCGCATGATGCATGCGGCCATGACCCCGATCATGGTTAGTCCGGAATGAGCTAACAATCTTATCCGGCCCATCAGGTAAAGAACGTCCTTGTCACTTTCCCTCTGAGGGCTCCGTGGACGCCAACTTAGGCGCTTCTTTAGTGGAGCACTGTCGAACTCAGGGAGGCCGATCCAGACAGGATCCGGCAGCGAGACGTCCTCTATGTAAAACCATTCCGAAGGCCAGTCCTCGGATGCCTTCTTTGGGGTTCCGGATAGATATCCGGTCCCGGCGATGCGCCACACTTCGGCTCCGCCCACTTGATATATTGACTCCTTCTGAGAATGGGGCACAAGGCAGAATAGCTCTTTCCATAGCCCGAGATGAGCCTCAACACCCAAAAACAGCTCGCAGAGGGCTACGAAGCCCGCGATATGCAATACAGAGGCAGGCGTAAGATTGTGTAGCTGGAGGCCATAGAACTCCAGGAGCCGCCGGAGAAACGGATGGATTGGAAATCCGAGCCCTCTTATTAAATAAGGGACAAGGCATACCCACTCTCCTTTGGAGGGATTAGGGGCACTCTCCGCTTGCTCTCCGCCGTTATAGATGGCAAGACCGGATCGAACCGGGACCATATAGGCCGGGGGGAGAAATCCCTTGGTCTGGAGTGTCACTAGCTTGCTATGCAGGATAGAGCATCTCTCCCAATATCCAGGCTGAGGGAGGGAAGGGCGAAAGGAGGAGTTGCGACGGCTGGCCATGGTGGAATGGACCTTTGTCGGATGCGCTCTGATGAACACTCGCGAAGGGGAGAAGGTGTGGTTTGGATCTAAATCCTCGTCCCCTTAAATGGGCGGCTCATTTACGCGGCTAGGGGTGTGGATGTAAAAACACTCAGACTTTTTATATTCGTTTGACACGTGGGAGATGGCCATTATTGGGCGTAGAAGCCAAGGAGCGCAACATTTACAAGAAACCAGACTTTATTCAACAGGTACACGGAATTTGGAGGAGAACCCGCCTTGCAATGCCGAAGACAATCTGCGTGCCGGACTCATCATCATTGAAGCCTGGTTCGGGGGCTACTGAGGGAGTCCTGGATTAGGGGGTGTTCGGATAGCCGGACTATACCTTCAGCCGGACTCCTGGACTATGAAGATACAAGATTGAAGACTTCGTCCCGTGTCTGGAAGGGACTTTCCTTGGCGTGGAAGGCAAGCTTGGCGATACGGATATGTAGATCTCCTACCATCGTAACCGACTCTATGTCACCCTAACCCTCTCCAGTGTCTATATAAACCAGAGGGTTTTAGTCCGTAGGACAACATATAGAACAACAATCATACCATAGGCTAGCCTCTAGGGTTTAGCCTCTCTGATCTCGTGGTAGATCTACTCTTGTACTACCCATATCATCAATATTAATCAAGCAGGACGTAGGGTTTTACCTCCATCAAGAGGGCCCGAACCTGGGTAAAACTTCGTGTCCCTTGCCTCTTGTTACCATCCGGCCTAGACGCACAGTTCGGGACCCCCTACCAGAGATCCGCCGGTTTTGACACCGACAGATCCCATCTAGGATTTCATGGCCTCTAAGCATTTGTCAGAATCCGGTCCCACTATTGCTTCTCCATAGCTCGTAGGTTCATCGTTGTCCAACAACATGACATCTAAGACAGGGTTACCGTACCACTCAGGAGTAGTATGTACACTTGTCGACCTACGAGGTTCGATAGTAACTTGATCTGAAACTTCATGATCACTGTCATTAGCTTCCTCTTCAACTGACGTAGGTGCCACAAAAACATCTTTCTGCGTTGTGCTACTCTCTGGTTGCAGTGAAGGTTCAACAACCTCATCAAGTTCTATCTTCCTATCACTCAATTCTTTCGGGAGAAACTCTTTCTCGAGAAAGGACCCATTCTTAGCGACAAACACTTTGCCCTCGGATCTAAGATAGAAGGTATACCCAACCGAAGCCTTTGGGTATCATGTGAAGACGCATTTTCCGCTTTGGGTTTCAGCTTTTCTGGTTGAATCCTTTTTACATAAGTATCGCAACCCCAAACCTTAAGAAATGACAGCTCAGGTTTCTTGCCAAACCATAGTTCATATGATGTCATCTCTACGAACTTAGATGGTGCCCTATTAAAAGTGAATGCAAATGTTTCTAATGTGTAACCCCATAACGAGAGTGGCGGATTGAAAAGGGACATCGTAGAATGCACCATATCCAATAAGGTACAATTATGGTGTTCGACACACCATGCATTACGCTATGGTGTTCCAGGTGGCGTCAGCTATGAAACAATTCCACATTGTATTAAGTGATTGACAAACTCATAAATAACTCAGATAGTCTGCCCCTCGATTAGATCATAGGAATTTAATCTTCTTGTTACGATGATTCTCAACTTCACTCTGAAATTTCTTGAACTTTTCAAACGTTTCAGACTTATGCTTCATCAAGTAAATATACCCATATATACTCAAATCATCGGTGAAGGTGAGAAAGTAACAACATCCACCGCGCACGTCAACACTCATCAGGCTGCACACATCAGTATGTATGATTTCCAACAAGTCACTTGCCCGTTCCATTGTTTCGGAAAACGGGGTTTTAGTCATCTTGCCCATGAGGCGTGGTTCGCATGTGTCAAGTGATTCAAAATCAAGTGACTCCAAAAGTCCATCAGCATGGAGTTTCTTCATGCGCTTTACACCAATATGACCTAAGAGGCAATGCCACAAGAAAGTGGTACTATCATTATCAACTCTACATCTTTTGGCATTAATATTATGAACATGTATATGATCACTATCAAGATTCAATAAGAATAAACCCCTCACAATGGATGCATGACCATAAAAGATATTACCCATATAAATAGAATAACCATTGTTCTCTGATTTAAATGAGTATCCGTCTCGCATTAAACAAGATCCAGGTATAATGTTCATGCTCAACGCAGGCACTAAATAACAATTATTTAGGTTTATCACTAATCCCGATGGTAATCGAAGAGCGAGTGTGCCGAGGCGATCACATCAACCTTGGAACCATTTCCCACGAGCATCGTCACTCCATCCTTCGCCAACCTTCCTCTATTCCGTAGTGCCTGTTTAGAGTTGCAAATGTGAGCAACCGCACCGGTATCAAATACCCAAGAACTACAACGAGAGTTGGTAAGATACACATCAATAACATGTATATCATATATACCTTCATTGGTGTTGGCCCCCTTCTTGTCGGCCAGATACTTGGGGTAATTCTGCCTCTAGTGGCCAGTTCCCTTGCAATAGAATCACTCAATTTACGGCTTGGGTCTAGCCTTGGCTTTCTTCACGGGAGGAGGAGCAATTGCTTTGCCACTCTTCTTGAAGTTTCCCTTGTTTCCCTTGCTCTTCTTTAAACTAGTGGTTTTATTGACCATCAACACTTGATGCTCCTTCTGGATGTCTGAATCAGCGACTTTCAGCATCGCGAATAGCTCGAAGACTGACTTGTTCATCCCTTACATGTTATAGTTCAACACAAAGTTCTTGTAGCTAGGTGGTAGCGATTGAAGAACTATGTCAGCGACCCCTCTAGTGGGAGCTCAACTCCCAACTCATCCAGACAGTTGTAATACCCATATATTCTAAGTATGTCCTCACTGACAGACCCCTTCTCCTCCATTTTGCGGACATAGAACTTATCGGAGGTCTCATACCTCTCGGTCCAGGCATTTTTCTCAAAATTAAACTTCAACTCCTGGAACATCTCATTGTTGGGGAACGTTGCATCGAAAACAAAAAAAATCTACGCACACGCAAGATCTATCAAGGAGATGCATGGCAACGAGAGGGGAGAGTGCGTCTACGTACCCTTGTAGACCGTAAGCGGAAGCGTTTGTTAACGTGGTTGATGTAGTCGAACTTGTTCGCGCTCCAACCAATTGATTACCGAACGTACGACACCTCCACGTTCACCACACGTTCAGCTCGGTGACGTCCTCCGCCTTCTTGATCTAGCAAGACGACGAGGTAGTGGATGAGTTCCGGCAGCACGACGGCGTGGTGATGGTGATGGTGAAGCTATCTCCGCAGGGCTTCGCCTAAGCACTATGAAAATATGACTGAGGGTGTAAAGGGTGGAGGGGGCGCCGCACATGACTAAGCAATTGTCGTGGTTTGCTAGGTTCCCCCTTCCCACAAATATATAGGTAGGGGAGAGGGGAGAGGCCAACGGGAGCCCCAAGTAGGGTTGAATCCTACTTCGGGACTTCCCAAGCCGCGCCCCCTTTCCATATATGAGTGCGGGAGGAAGGCAGGAGGAGCGGGCACTGAGGGAGTCCTGGACTAAAGGGTCCTCGGGCGTCCAGCCTGTTGGACATGGGTCAGACTGATGGGCTACGAAGATACAAGACCGAAGACTCTCACTTGTGTCCAGATGGGACTCTCCTTGGCGTGGATGGAAAGCTTAGCATTTGGATATGAAGATTTCTTTCTCTGTAACCGAATTTGTATAACCCTAGTCCCCTCTGATGTCTATATAAACTGGAGGGTTTAGTCCGTAGAGGCGAGGACAATCATAATCGCATAGGCTAGACTTCTAGGGTTTTAGCCATTACAATCTCGAGGTAGATCAACTCTTGTAATACTCATATTCATCAAGATCAATCAAGCAGGAAGTAGGGTATTACCTCCATAGAGAGGGCCCGGACCTGGGTAAACATCGTGTCCCCCGTCTCCTGTTACCATCAACCTTAGACGCACTGTTCGGGACCCCCTACCCGAGATCCATCAGTTTTGACACCGACATTGGTGCTTTCATTGAGAGTTCCGATGTGCCATCATCAAAAGGTTTGATGGCTCCATCCATGATCTACAACAATGCTGCCCGAGGGGATGTCTTTCTCCCTGGCCAGATCTTCGTATTCGGCGGCTTCGCACTACGGGCCAACTCGCTTGGCCATCCAGAGCAGATCGACAGCTACGCCCCTGGTCGTCAGGTCAGGTTTGGAAGCTTGAACTACGTCGCTGATATCCGTGGGGATTTGATCTTCGACGGATTTGAGCCCATGGCAGCCGCTCCCTGCCATCGCTATGAACATGACCTAAATCTGTCATCGGACCATACCTAGGAGATCGTGCCTGTAAGCGCTCTGGCCCTAGATCCGGAGCAGCTTGCGCCATCCGAAGATGGGAAGCTTAACCTCGCCACGGAAGCCGCAGACTCAGCGGCATTGGAGCCACACACAGACCCAACCTCGAGCGGGGTCTGTGTTACCAGACCCCCGGATTCATCTCCGGCCACTGGTTCCAAACTACATGCATCCACGTCCGCCAAGCCTTACCAGGCGCCGATCGTCGAATTCAGTTCCGCAGACATCTTCCGGCACTCACCTTTAGGCGATGTGCTAAACTCATTAAAAACCCTCTCTTTAGCAGGGGACTCACAACTGAATTATATCCGGTTTGAACTAGGGGCTGATGACGGGGAATTTCGCTTCCCACCCACCTCCCACTTAATAGCCATTGTCGAAGATCTAACCGACATGCTCTACTACGACTCCGGAGACATTGATGGTATGGACGACGATGCCGAAGAGGAGCAGGCCCAAAACCCGCCATTTACCGGGCGCTGGACGGCCACCTCCTCCTACAATGTATACATGGTGGACACACCCAAAGAAGTTAACGGAGATGACAAAAAAGACCCAGTGGAAGATAAACCTCTTGAGATACAGCCAAAGCGCTGACAACAGCAACGCTGCTCTAAGTAACGCCGTGAAAAAGACAGCAATACCGGCACAGGAGAAAACAATACTCTAGACGATGCCGGAGACAATGAAGACCCCGTTCAGCCAACTTCTGAACAGGACGAACGGGAAGATGGACGAGTCAGCCGTAATGAACAGGCCGCGCATGAAGACTCGGAGGACAGTAATTATATTCCACTCTTCGAGGATGAGGTGAGCCTCGGCAACGAAGATTTTATCGTGCCTAAGGAACCTCTCGAGCAAGAGCGCTTTAAGCGCCGGCTAAGAGCCACTGCAAGGAGCATGAAAAAGATGCAGCAATAGCTTCAGGCTGATCAAGATCTGCTCAATGATAGATGGATTAACGTCCTAGCAGCCGAGGAATACGGCCTCGAGCGACCACCCAAAAGGTACCCGAAGCACAAATTACTACCTCAATTCGATGACGAGGCGCTGGAGCCTATGGCATTGATACGTCCATTTTGCATCATGCCTTTATATCGGTATTTATTGCATTATGGGCTGTTATTACACCTTATGTCACAATACTTATGCCTATTTTCTCTTATTTTACAAGGTTTACATGCAGAGGGAGAATGTCGGCAGCTGGGATTCTGGGCTGGAAAAGGAGCAAATATTAGAGACCTATTCTGCACAGCTCCAAAAGTCCTGAAACTTCACGGAAGTTATTTCTAGAATATATAAAAAATACTGAGCGAAGAAAGTTCCAGAGGGGGGCACATCCAGGCAACAAGGGTGGGGGCATGCCCTACCCCCCTGGGTGCGCCCCCTGCCTCATGGGCCCCTTGGTGGCTCTCCGATGCCCATCTTCTGCTATATGAGGTCTTTCGTCTAAGAAAAAAATAATAAGTAAGCTTTGGGGAAGAAACTTTGCTGCCATGAGGCGGAACCTTGGCGGAACCAATCTAGGGCTCCGGCAGAGTTGTTCTGCTGGGGAAACTTCCCTCCGGGAGGGGGAAATCATCACCATCGTCATCACCAACGATCCTCTCATCGGGAGGGGGTCAATATCCATCAACATCTTCACCAGCACCATCTCATCTCAAACCCTAGTTCGTCTCTTGTATCCAATCTTTGTATCCAAACCTCAGATTGGTACCTGTGGGTTGCTAGTAGTGTTGATTACTCTTTGTAGTTGATGCTAGTTGGTTTACATGGTGGAAGATCATATGTTCAGATCCATTATGCATATTAATACCCCTCTGATTATGAACATGAATATGCTTTGTGAGTAGTTACATTTGTTCCTGAGGACATGGGAGAAGTCTTGCTATAAGTAGTCATGTGAATTTGGTCTTCGTTCGATATTTTGATAAGATGTATGTTGTCATCCCTCTAGTGGTGTTATGTGAACTTCAACTACATGACAATTCACCATTGTTTGGCCTAGGGGGAGGCATTGGGAAGTAATAAGTAGATGATGGGTTGCTAGAGTGACAGAAGCTTAAACCCTAGTTTATGCGTTGCTTCGTAAGGGGCTGATTTGGATCCATATGTTTCATGCTATGGTTAGGTTTACCTTAATACTTCTATTGTAGTTGCGGATGCTTGCAATAGGGGTTAATCATAAGTGGGATGCTTGTCCATGTAAGGACAGTACCCAAGCACCGGTCCACCCATATATCAAATTATCAAAGTACTGAAGGCGAATGATATGAACATGATGAAAACTAGCTTGACGATAATTCCATGTGTCCTCGGGAGCGCTTTCCTTCATATAAGAGTTTGTCCAGGCTTATCCTTTGCTACAAAAAGGATTGGGGCATCTTTCTACACCTTATTTACATTAACTACTTGCTACTCGCTACAAATTACCTTATCACAAAACTATCTGTTACCAATAATTTCCGTGCTCGCAGAGAATACCTTACTGAAAACTGCTTATCATTTCCTTCTGCTCCTCGTCGGGTTTGACACTCTTACTTATCGAAAAGGCTACGATAGATCCCTACACTTGTGGGTCATCAGGACTCTTTTCTGGCGCCGTTGCCGGGGAGTGAAGCGCCTTTGGTAGGTGGAATTTGGTAAGGAAAAATTTATGTAGTGTGCTAAAAATGTTTACTTTGAAATTCCTTCGGGTATGATAGATAAACTGCTAGCTAATCCTTTTGCAGGAGATGGAACACTGCATCCCGATTTACACCTAATCTATGTGGACGAAGTTTGTGGATTATTTAAGCTTGCAGGTATGCCCGAGGATGTTATCAAGAAGAAGGTCTTCCCCTTATCTTTGAAGGGAGAGGCATTGACATGGTATAGGCTATGTGATGATATGGGATCATGGGACTACAAGAGATTGAAATTGGAATTTCATCAGAAGTTTTATCCTATGCATCTTGTTCATCGTGATCGTAATTATATATATAATTTTTGGCCTCGCGAAGGATTAAGCATCGCTCAAGCTTGGGGGAGGCTTAAGTCAATGTTATATTCATGTCCCAATCAAGAGCTCTCAAGAGAAATGATTATTCAAAAATTTTATGCTCGGCTTTCTCTCCGTAATCGCTCCATGCTCGATACTTCTTGTACTGGATCTTCTATGATGAAGACTATTGAATTCAAATGGGATTTATTGGAAAGAATTAAACGCAACTCTAAAGATTGGGACCTCGACGAAGGTAAGGAGTCAGGTATAACACCTAAGTTTGATTGTGTTAAATCTTTTATGGATACCGATGCTTTCCGTGAATTTAGCACTAAATATGGACTTGACTTTGAGATAGTAGCTTCTTTCTGTGAATCATTTGCTACTCATGTTGATCTCCCTAAGGAGAAGTGGTTTAAATATAATCCTCCCATTGAAGTAAAAGCAGTTGCACCTATTAAAGTTGAAGAAAAGAATATCACTTATGATGATCCTATTGTTCCTACTGCTTATATTGAGAAACCACCTTTCCATGTTAGAATAAAGAATCATGCTAAAGCTTCAACTATGGTTAACAAAAGTAATATTAAGACACCAAAACCCCTTGAGCAAATTAAAGTTGAACCTAAGATTGCTATGGTTAAAGATATCTTGGCCGATAATATTGATGGGCATGTTATTTACTTCTGCAATGAAGCTGCTAGAATTGCTAGACCTGATGCTAAAAATAAACATAGACCTGTTGTAGGCATGCCTATTATTTCTGTTAAAATAGGAGATCACTGTTATCATGGCTTATGTGATATGGGTGCTAGTGCAAGTGCAATACCTCATTCCTTTTACCAAGAAATTATGCATGATATTGTACCTGCTGAGATAGAAGATATCAATGTTACCATTAAACTTGCCAATAGAGATACTATTTCACCGATTGGGATTGTTAGAGATGTTGAAGTCTTGTGTGGGAAAGTTAAATATCCTACTGATTTTCTTGTTCTTGGTTCCCCACAAGATGACTTTTGTCCCATTATATTTGGTAGACCCTTCTTGAATACTATTAATGCTAAGATAGACTACAATAAGGATATTGTTTCTGTTGGTTTAGGGGATATGTCTCATGAGTTTAATTTTGCTAAATTTCGTAGACAACCCTATGATAAAGAATTGCCTAGTAAAGATGAAATTATTTGTCTTGCTTCTATTGTTGTGCCTCCTACTGATCCTTGAGAACAATATTTGCTAGACCATGAAAATGATATGTATATGAATGAGAAAAGGGAAATAGATGAAGTATTCTTTAAACAGGGACCTATTCTGAAACACAACTTGCCTGTTGAAATCCTAGGGGATCCTCCTCCACCCAAGGGTGATCCCGTGTTTGAGCTTAAACCATTGCCTGATACTCTTAAATATGCTTATCTTGATGAAAAGAAGATATATCATGTTATTATTAGTGCTAAACTTTCAGAGCATGAAGAAGAGAGATTATTGAAAACTCTGAATAAGCACCGTGCTGCTATTGGATATACTCTTGGTGATCTTAAGGGCATTAGTCCCACTTTATCTCAACACGACATAAATTTGGAGAAAGATGCCAAACCAGTTATTGATCACCAACGACGGCTAAATCCTAAGATGAAAGAAGTGGTAAGAAAGGAAATATTAAAGCTCCTTGAGGCAGGTATAATTTATCCCGTTGCTGATAGTCAGTGGGTAAGTCCTGTCCATTGTGTCCCTAAGAAGGGAGGTATTACTGTCCTTCCTAATGATAAAGATGAATTAATTCCGCAAAGAATTATTACAGGTTATAGGATGGTAATTGATTTCCGCAAATTAAATAAATCCACTAAAAAGGATCATTACTCTTTGCCTTTCATTGATCAAATGCTAGAAAGATTATCCAAACATACACATTTTTGCTTTCTAGATGGTTACTCTGGTTTCTCTCAAATACCTGTGTCAGCTGATGATGAAGAAAAGACTACTTTTACTTGCCCTTTCAGTACCTTTGCTTATAGACGTATGCCTTTTGGTTTATGTAATGCACCTGCTACCTTTCAAAGATGCATGATGGCTATATTCTCTGACTTTTTGTGAAAAGATCTGCGAAGTTTTCATGGATGATTTCTCTATTTATGGATCCTCTTTTGATGATTGCTTGAGCAACCTTGATCGAGTTTTGCAGAGATGTGAAGAAACTAACCTTGTCTTGAATTGGGAGAAGTGCCACTTTATGGTTAATGAAGGTATTATCTTGGGGCATAAAATTTCTGAAAGAGGTATTGAAGTTGACAAAGCTAAAGTTGATGCTATTGAAAAGATGTCGTGTCCCAAGGACATTAAAGGTATAAGAAGTTTCCTTGGTCATGCCGGTTTTTATAGGAGGTTCATTAAGGACTTCTCAAAAAGTTCTCGGCCTCTGACTAACCTATTACAAAAAGATATTCCTTTTGTCTTTGATGATGATTGTGTAGAAGCATTTGAAATACTTAAGAAAGCTTTGATTTCTGCACCTATTGTTCAGCCACCTGATTGGAATTTACCATTTGAAATCATGTGTGATGCTAGTGATTATGCTGTAGGTGATGTTCTAGGACAAAGAGTTGATAAAAAATTAGATGTTATTCAATATGCTAGTAAAACTCTAGACAATGCCCAGAGAAATTATGCTACTACTGAAAAGGAATTCTTAGAAGTTGTATTTCCTTGTGATAAGTTCAGACCCTATATTGTTGATTCTAAAGTAACTATTCACACTGATCATGCTGCTATTAAATATCTTATGGAAAAGAAAGATGCTAAACCTAGACTTATTAGATAGGTTCTCCTACTACAAGAATTTGATTTGCATATTATTGATAGAAAGGGAGGTGAGAACCCCGTTGCAGACAACTTGTCTAGGTTAGAAAATGTTCTTTATGACCACTACCTATTGATGATAGCTTTCCTGATGAACAATTAGCTGTCATAAATGCTTCTCGTACTGCTACGTGGTATGCTGATTATGCTAATTACATTGTTGCTAAATTCATACCACCTAGTTTCACATACCAGCAAAAGAAAAAGTTTTTCTATGATTTAACAAATTACTTATGGGATGACCCACATCTTTATAAAGAAGGAGTAGATGGTGTTATTAGACGTTGTGTACCTGAGCATGAACAGGAACAGATCCTACACAAGTGTCACTCCGAAGCTTATGGAGGACACCATGCTGGAGATAGAACTGCACATAAGGTATTGCAATCCGGTTTTTATTGGCCTACTCTCTTCAAGGATGCCAGTAAGTTTGTCTTTTCTTGTGATGAATGTCAAAGAATTGGTAATATTAGTAGACGTCAAGAAATGCCTATGAATTATTCACTTGTTATTGAACCATTTGACATTTGGGGCTTCGATTATATGGGACCTTTTCCTTCCTCTAATGGGTATACACATATTTTAGTTGCTATTGATTACGTTACTAAGTGGGTAGAAGTTATTCCAACTAGTAGTGTTGATCATAACACCTCTATTAAGATGCTTAAAGAATTTATTTTTCCGAGGTCTCGAGTCCCTAGATACTTAATGACTGATGGTGGTTCACATTTTATTCATGGTGCCTTTCGTAAAATGCTTGCTAAGTATGATGTTAATCATAGAATTGCATCTCCTTATCACCGGCAGTCTAGTGGTCAGGTAGAATTGAGTAACAGAGAGCTCAAATTAATTTTGCAAAAGACTGTTAATAGATCTAGAAAGAATTGGTCCAAGAAACTTGATGATGCATTATGGGCTTATAGAACTGCATATAAAAATCCTATGGGTATGTCTCCGTATAAAATGGTTTATGGAAAAGCATGTCACTTACCTCTCAAATTAGAACATAAGGCATATTGGGCTATTAAAGAGCTCAATTATGACTTTAAACTTGCCGGTGAGAGGAGGCTTTTTGACATTAGCTCACTTGATGAATGGAGAACCCAGGCTTATGAAAATGCCAAGCTGCTTAAAGAAAAAGTTAAAAGATGGAATGACAAAAGGATACAAAAATGTGAGTTCAATGTAGGTGACTATGTATTGTTATACAACTCTCGTTTAGCAGGCAAACTTCTCTCTAAATGGGAAGTTCCTTACGTCATCGTGGAGGTCTATCGTTCCGGTGCCATAAAAACCAACAACTTCGAAGGCACAAATCCGAAGGTGGTGAACGGTCAAAGAATCAAACATTATATCTCAGGTTCCCATAAATGTTGAAACTAATATTATTGAAACAATAACCCGGGAAGAATACATAAGAGTCACTTTCCGGAATGTTTCAGACTCCGAAAAGGAATAGGTATGTGGCATGGTAAGTAAAGCGACTCCAAAGCAGTTCTAATGGCAATTTTTCTCCGTTTTCGAATATTTAAGAAAATAGGAAAATAAGAAGCATACCGGAAAGGACACGAGGCTTCCACAAGGGTGGAGGGCGCGCCCCCTGCCTCGTGGGCACCTCATGTGCTCTCCGGACTCCGTTTTCTTGCACGATACTTCTTTTGGTCGGTAAAAATTCATTATATAATCTCCCGAAAGTTTTGACCACCATATCATGCAAAAATCCTCTGTTTTTGTTTCGAGCTATTTCTACTGCAGATTTAGAGCAAGATGTCTTCTCAAGAGTCAGTCAGGGAGAGTCGAGTGTCTCATCCGACAGCAGGACCAAGAGCAAATAGTGATGCTGATCACTTCGGGCCAACAACGGAAGAAGAGATGGAGGCCGACTTGAAAAGGATAGATGCCATGGAAGAGGATCAAGAAGTTACTTCTTGTTCCCGATCTAGATTCATGATGGGGGAACTACAGAGCTCAGCCATTCCAAACTCGGTTATCCCTTCCAATGTCAGATTTCTTTCTTATGAAAATATGAAAAAGAGTGTTACTTGTTCTCCCGCAGCTATGCAACATCCATCGGTGAAAGGAGCTTTAACCGTCATGGGCAAGCTCCGAAAGGAAATAATGGGCCTCAAGCGGCAAGTCAATAAGCTTGAAGAAGATAATCATATTTTGAGGGGCATCATCGCCAAGAATATCACATCACCAACCCCGAAGAAAGAGATATAATCACATGGGTATGGGCACTCCCCTTGGCAACTGCCAAGCTTGGGGGAGTGCCTCGGTATCGTATCACCATCAATTTTATCTTCACCATTTTTCCTAGTTTGATCCTTTTGATAATATCTTGATCTAGTAGAATAAAGTTTTAGTATGATCTAGCTATGAGTTTTGCTTTATGGTCTTCTTATGTAATCGAGTCCGTGAGATATATATAATAAAGATTAGTGTTTAGTCAAGGGCTTGATTATTTTGCTATAATCTAGAGGGAATAAAATAAAAGAGAAGAAATAAAAAGATCATATGGATCTTATGAAGAGTAATGAGCTCACATATAAAGAATATGATGAACAAAAGTTGTTGAGAGTTGACAAACATAGTTTTGGTCATTGTTGCAATTAATAGGAAGTAATAAAGAAAGAGAGGTTCACATATAAATATACCATCTTGGACATTTTTTATAATTGTGAGCACTCATTAAAGTATGACATGCTAAAGAGTTGATGTTGGACAAGGAAGACAACATAATGGGTTATGTTTTCTTACATCTAAGATAAATTATATTGTCATGGATCATCCAACATGTTGAGCTTGCCTTTCCCTCTCATGCTAGCCAATTTCTTTGCACCAAGTAGAGATACTACTTGTGCTTCCAAATATCCCTAAACCCAGTTTTGCCATGAGAGTCCACCATATCTACCTATGGATTGAGTAAGATCCATCAAGTAAGTTGTCATCGGTGCAAGCAATAAAAATTGCTCTCTAAATATGTATGACTTATTAGTGTGGAGAAAATAAGCTTTATACGATTTTGTGTTGTGGAAGAAATAAAAGCGACGGACTGCATAATAAAGGTTCACATCACAAGTGGCAATATAAAGTGATGTTCTTTTGCATTAAGATTTCATGCATCCAACCATAAAAGTGCATGACAACCTCTGCTTCCCTCTGAAAAGGGCCTATCTTTCATTCTTGTCTTATACTTAATGCAAAGAGTCATGGTGATCTTCACCTTTCCTTTTTACATTTTATCCTTTGGCAAGCACAATATGTTGGAAAGATCCTGATATATATGGCTAATTGGATGTGGGTTTTCATGAACTATTACTGTTGACATTACCCTTGAGGTAAAACGTTGGGAGGCAAAACTATAAGCCCCTTTCTTTCTCTGTGTCCGATTAATACTTCATAACCATAAATATCGCGGCGAGTGTTAGCAATTATGAAAGACTGAAAGATGGTTCAGTATGTGGACTTGCTGAAAAGCTCTTATATTGACTCTTTCCTATGTTATGATAAACTGCAATTGCCTCAATGACTCAGATTATAGTTTGTTGGTTCTCAATGAAGTTTATGATTCATACTTGAAATTGTGATTGAACTGTTATTTTAGCATAAGAGATCATATGACAATATATATATATATATGTTGTTGTTCTAAGAATGATCATGATGCCCTCATGTCCGTATTTTTATTTTTATCGACACCTCTATCTCCAAACATGTGGACATATTTTTCGATTTTGTCTTTCACTTGAGGACAAGCGAGGTCTAAGCTTGGGGGAGTTGATACGTCCATTTTGCATCATGCTTTTATATCGATATTTATTGCATTATGGGCTGTTATTACACATTATGTCACAATATGTATGCCTATTCTCTCTTATTTTACAAGGTTTACATGAAGAGGGAGAATGCCGGCAGCTGGGATTCTGGGCTGGAAAAGGAGCAAATATTAGAGACCTATTCTGCACAGCTCCAAAAGTCCTGAAACTTCACGGAAGTTATTTCCAAAATATATAAAATTATTGAGCGAAGAAAGTTCCAAAGGGGGGCCACACCCTGGCCACGAGGGTGGGGGGGCGTGCCCAACCCCGTGGGCGCGCCCCCTGCCTCGTGGGACCCCTGGTGGCCCTCCGATGCCCATCTTCTGCTATATGAGGTCTTTCGTCTGAGAAAAAAAAAGAAGTAAGCTTTGGGGAAGAAACTCCGCCGTCAGGAGGCGGAACCTTGGCGGAACCAATCTAGGGCTCCGGCAGAGCTGTTCTGCCGGGGAAACTTCCCTCCAGGAGGGGGAAATCATCACCATCGTCATCACCAACGATCCTCTCATCGGGAGGGGGTCAATCTCCATCATCATCTTCACCAGCACCATCTCATCTCAAACCCTAGTTCATCTCTTGTATCCAATCTTTGTATCCAAACCTCAGATTGGTACCTGTGGGTTGCTAGTAGTGTTGCTTACTCCTTGTAGTTGATGCTAGTTGGTTTACTTGGTGAAAGATCATATTTTCAAATCCATTATGCATATTAATACCCCTCTGATTATGAACATGATATGCCTTGTGAGTAGTTACGTTTGTTCCCGAGGACATGGGAGAAGTCTTTCTATAAGTAGTCATGTGAATTTGGTCTTCGTTCGATATTTTGATAAGATGTATGTTGTCATCCCTCTAGTGGTGTCATGTGAACATCGACTACATGACACTTCACCATTGTTTGGGCCTAGGGGGATGCATTGGGAAGTAATAAGTAGATGATGGGTTGCTAGAGTGACAGAAGCTTAAACCCTAGTTTATGCGTTGCTTCGTAAGGGGCTGATTTGGATCCATATGTTTCATGATATGGTTAGGTTTACCTTAATACTTCTATTGTAGTTGTGGATGCTTGCAATAGGGGTTAATCATAAGTGGGATGCTTGTCCAAGTAAGGACAAGACCCAAGCACCGGTCCACCCACATATCAAATAATCAAAGTACCGAACGCGAATCATATGAACGTGATGAAAACTAGCTTGACGATAATTCCCATGTGTCCTCGGGAGCGCTTTCCTTCATATAAGAGTTTGTCCAGGCTTGTCCTTTGCTACAAAAAGGATTGGGCCATCTTGTTGCACCTTATTTACTTTTACTACTTGCTACTCGCTACAAATTACCTTATCACAAAACTATCTGTTACCGATAATTTCAGTGCTTGCAGGGAATACCTTACTGAAAACTGCTTATCATTTCCTTCTGCTCCTTGTTGGGTTCGAAACTCTTACTTATCGAAAAGGCTACGATAGATCCCCTACACTTGTGGGTCATCAGCCATCAGTGCACAATGCGGCTGACCGACCACCATGTGGCTGGGACAAAGCGGCAACCCAGGCCGAACACCTGCCCGTACTACCTCGCTGTAAAGGCAGGGTTAAAACAGCTTGGGCATATACATATGACCTTCGGCAGGACCTGGACAGTAGAGTAGGACATACCAGATCGATCTACGGATCACGGGGGCGTGCCCCGACACGCGACGACGACTATCTATTCGGATGTGACAAGCCTAATCATGCCCGGGCCAAATGCCGCAAACGGACTCCATCTGAGCTACATCGCGATATGGCCTGATATAGAGGCGCCGCACACCCTCTTTGCTTCACTGATGAAGTAATGGGGCATGAGTTCCCTGAAGGGTTTAAACCCGTGAACATCGAATCATATGATGGAACAACAGATCCCGCGGTATGGGTTGAAGATTTTCTTCTCCATATTCATATGGCCTGCGGTGATGACCTTCATGCCATAAAATACCTCCCACTAAAACTCAAAGGGACAGCTCGACACTGGATAAAAAGTCTGCCTGAAAACTCTATTGGCAGCTGGGAGGACTTGGAAGACGCCTTCCCCAAAAACTTTCAAGGTACATACGTACGACCTCCGGATGCTGATGACTTAAGTCACATAGTTCAACAGCCCAGAGAGTCAGCCTAGAAATTCTGGACCAGGTTCCTAACTAAAAAGAACCAGATCGTCGACTATCCGGATGCCGAAGCCCTAGCGGCTGTTAAGCATAGCAGCCACGACGAATGGCTCGCCCATCACCTCGGCCAAGAAAAGACGAAGTCCATGGCAGCCCTCACGGCACTGATGACCCATTGTTGCGCGGGCGAGGACAGTTGGCTAGCCCGTAGCAAAAACACTACAAGCGAGGCTGGCACCTCTGAGACCAAAAACAGCAATGGCAAGCCCCGACGCAACAGGCACAAGCATTGAAGCAACGGTGACAATGCCGAAGACACGGCGGTCAATGCTGGATTCAGTGGCTCCAAGTCTGGCCAGCGGAAGAAACCATATAAAAGAAACAATCCGGGCCCATCCAGCTTGGACCGCATACTCGATCGTCCATGCCAAATCCATGGCACCCCAGACAAACCAGCCAATCATACCAACATGGACTGTTGGGTTTTTAAACAGGCCATCAAATTAAATGCCGAGAATAAGGAGAAGGGGTTCAAAGTGAGGACGATGACGAGGAGTCCCGTCCGCCGAACACAGGGGGGACAGAATAAGTCCCCCCCCCCCAAGTTAAAGCAGTGAACATGATATACGCTACCCATATCCCCAAGAGGGAGCGCAAACGCGCGCTCAGGAACGTCTACGCGATGGAGCCAGTCGCCCCAAAGTTCAACCCATGGTCTTCCTGCTCGATCACTTTCGATCGCAGGGACCATCCGACCAGTATCCGTCATGGTGGTTCAGCCACACTGGTCCTTGACCCAATTATTGATGGATTCCATCTCATGCGAGTCCTCATGGATGGTGGGAGCAGCCTGAACCTGCTCTATCAGGATACAGTGCGTAAAATGGGTATTAATCCTTCAGGGATCAACCCACAAAGACTATCTTTAAAGGAGTCATACCAGGTGTAGAGGCGCATTGTACGGGCTCAATCACACTAGAGGTTGTCTTCGGATCCCCGGACAACTTCCGAAGCGACGAGTTGATCTTCAATATCATCCCGTTCCGCAGTGGCTATCACGCACTGCTGGGACGAACCGCATTTGCTCGATTCAACGCGGTGCCACACTATGCTTATCTCAAGCTCAAGATGCCCGGACCATGCGGCGTCATAACAGTCAATGGAAACACGGAATACTCCCTCCGTACCGAAGAGCACACTGCTGCTTTAGGAGCAGAAGTATAGAGCGGCCTCTTCAACCAGAACCTTAATTCGGCAGCCGAGCTCCCGGACACTGTCAAACGAGTCCGGATTACTCCGCAGCAGGACAGCCCAGCTCGTCAAGAGCTCAACTAGCAATTTGCCCTCCGTCCCAGTCCCTACCAAGTGGCGGCGTTCGTACCGCGCGTACATAACTACGCACTCAAAATACCATGGGCATAAACAGAGGCATAACTAGATTGTGATCCATAATACGGCTCGACCTCCCCTGTACACACATACTTTCACTTTTTCTTTTTCTTTTCCTTTTCAGGTTTCTTTTCCACAAGCCTTTTTTGACGGCCTGATGACAGGTCCTTTCGAAAGGATAGATACACCAAGATGACACAAAGCACTAACGTATAAGGGAATTTCTAGGTGGTCTCTTTAACAATCACTCTACCTGTTTTCAGGACCCGCACGCAGCTCTCCCATGGTTGTGGCATATTAAATAGCCCTGTTGCTTATTGCACTACTTGTACAAATATGCTTTGATGTATTAATCAAACTATAATGGAAACAGTTTTCAGCCCAACTTCTGTGGCACTAGCTTGCTCTTTTGATAATCTTATCAAATCGCACCCGTACACTTTGGTACGCTTTAACCCGCCAGGGGCTTCATTGTGCCCCATAATATGGCAACAAAGTACGAAAACTTTTTACAGTGTAGTTCGGCACCCCGAATTTAGCATTATATGCATTGCCTCCGAATCATGTCTCTGGTTAATAGTTGGGTTGCCCGGCTCCTATGTTTACTACCTTACGTTCCGCTATATCGGCTAGGGTAGTAAAGGGAGAACTACTACGATTGTGTCCTGGCTTATCCGGATGAGCACCTCAGTAGAGAAAGATGAAAACTGACTGTCATGATGTGGCGTGAGCCGGTCAGCTCTTCGGAGGTTTCAAATCTTTGGCGATTTTTTTCCCGCATTATGCGATGAATCGGTTCTTCTCCGATCAGGTGTTTACAACACCCTAGTTTGGATACTAGGGGTTGTGCCTAAATTTTTATTGTCAAACTCCTATGGCTAAGTGAGGGTGATAAAGCCACATAGTCCAATTGCCTGGTTCGTTGCGCTAAAAACCTCCTTCAAGGACCAAATTCTTAGATAAAGAGTGTTTAGATTCATCCCGAACACCCCCGTACTACCTATGTTGGGGCAGAAGCCGACGACTGGACAACTCTCAGACTTGATAAAATGGTCGCACAGGAGGTAAAATTTTAAATAATAAACAACAAAGCCTTCTATTACATATCAGCCTTGTTCTCATCATACAGGATGGGGTAACATGAAGGTATTCATTCAAAAATAATGCCTTTCGAGCACTGGCCTTCTACAATACGGGATCCCTTCAGAACATCTTTAAAATACCGCTCGGGCATGCGGTGCTCCTTGCCCACTGGCGGTCCTTCAGTCGCGAGCTTGACGGTGTCCATCTTTGCCCATTGTATCCGGACACGGGCGAAGGCCATCCGCGCACCTTCTATGCAGACCGACCGCTTGATGGCGTCAAGCCGAGGGCAGGCATTGACCAGCCGCTTCACGAGTCTGAAGTAGCTGCCAGGTATAGCTTCTGCAGGCCACAGCCAGATTATTAAACCCTTCATGGCTAGTTCGGCCACTCTATGCAGCTCGACCAACTGTTTTAGATGGTCGCTAAAGGGCACCGGATGTTCCGGCGCAAGGTATTGCGACCAGAATAGCTTCTCTGTTGAGCTCTCATCTTCGGCTCGAAAGAATCTTACAGCGTTAGAAACACTACGTGCCAGATCCGCAAACGCCGCTGGTTAACTCCAAATCCGGGTTAGCAAGAGATATCTCTTCTTCACATACTTGCTCTGCATAATAAAATCCTTACCCATCGCGATTTTGCTGGCCTCTTCGATTTCCTGGAGGGTGCCCTGGGCTTCGACCCGGGCCTCTTGTGCACTTTGACGGGCCTTGGCAAGTTCTACTCTTGGTCTGCATTTTTGTGCTCCAAGGACTCGCATTTCTTCACGGCGTCCTGTAGCTCATGCTGAACCTCATAGACCCTGGCCTCGTGCTTCTCGCGGACGGCCTATTCATCTGCCGCCCTCTTCTGGGCTTCGGCCAGCGCTGCCTTGAGAGTTTGCACCTCGGACGCCGCTCCTACAAATTATCATACGGTCAACACAAGCAATTCATATCTTACTATACCTGAATAGGTCATTACATACCCTGCTTGTCCTCCAGCTGCTTTTTCACTCGGTCGAGCTCTTCCTCGGCCCGCTCTAACTCAGTCCAGAAACTTCGGCAGCATGAGAAGTTGCGGCTAGCAGCGACGCCTGCTTATTCACATAGACATATCTAATTAGTCTCCTGCGAATAACTATTTTATCCTCTGTTCGGCTCTTCTTTCCGTACACTGGACAGAGTCTCAGGGGCTACTGTCTATACTGTGACTTTCTTTTCACAAATTGCATTGCTTACCTCAAAACCTGTTAAAAGGCTTGTGCAGGCTTCAGTCAGTCCACTCTTCGCATACTGAATCTTCTCAATCACCGCATCCATGAGGGTACGGTGTTCCTCAATGATGGGAGCACTTTGTAGCGCCTCCAGTAGAGTAGTCGGTGCCTCTGGTTGGACAGAGGTCACTGGCGGAATGGGCACACCTCCTTCCAATGAAGGAGGCTGCTTGCCGGATTCCGGAGCCGTATAGGTCTTCGAGACCGTATTCGCCTAGGGGCCGAATTGGACGTGGCCCCCATCGCCGGTCTCCATGGGGATCTTCTCCCCCATGTGTCAGGCGGTCGAGGTCTCGCCTTCTGTCACCGCCCTGAAGGCCTCATGCGTCTCTCCCTAGCCTGGGATCCTTTGGGACAACACCTTGGTGTCATCCATGGCCCTGGGAGAGGAGGCCGTCGGAAGGGACCCGTTGTCCATCACCTTTGGGTCCAGCGAGTTCCCCGAAGATGAGGATCGCTCGAGGGCGGAACGAGCCGGAGTGCAAGTACATGATTCAACATGTTAAAATTATGAAGTAAAGAGGCTGATATATGAATGCGTCGAGTCTTTGAATACTCATGATTTGGCCAGGGGCTTATCTCGGGGGCGCCTTTCTGGGCTGCTATCGATATCCCATGCGGAGCTATCCGCGAGGGAGACCTTCCCATTCTTGGACGCCTCTGCCTCTAGATTTGTGGAGGCCGCCCTCTTCTTTCCCCCCTCGGGGAGGGGGAGTTGCTTTCTTCTTCCTCTTCCTCCTCCTCGTCATCTCCGACGATGGACGAGTGAGTTTCGGCGTCTTCGGACGCCATGTTCGAAGTACCCTTAGGACGGAGGCCACCTCTAGTCCCCTTGGCCTTCTTCTTGGCCTTCCTCTCCGGCTCCTTGTAGGGCGCCAGAACTAGCATTTTCGTTAGAAGCGGGATGGCTGGTTCCCCGGGTAGCAGAGTCGGACACTGAATCCATTCCGCCTTCTTCGTCCAACCCTGAAAAAACAAATAGGGAAGTTCGGCCATCCTCCTTGAGTAAGAAAGTAAGGGATACACCTTGAAACACAGAAAACTTACCGAACTGGCGGGATGGGCCAGGTCATGCCCATGGTCCTCAGTCGTCTTCGACCACGTCTCGTTGGCCTTGAAGAGCACCCTCCAGATATCTTCGTGCATAGTTCCAAAGAACCGTTGCAAGGTCTTGTGCTCGGCCGGATCGAACTCCCATAGGTGGCAAGCCCAGCTCTGGCATGGAAGGATGCGGCGAGCTAGCATCACCTGAATCACATTGACAAGCTTGACGTTCTTATCCATCATGCTCCTGATGCGCGTCTGAAGCGGCTGTCAGCTCGTCCGACGAAGACCAATTCAGGCCCTTCTCTTTGCAGGAGGTAAACCATGTTGGGGCCCCGGATTTGAATTCGGGAGCCGTGGCCCAGGTACTATCGCGGGACTCTGTGACGTAGAACCACAACTTCTGCCACCCCTTGACGGTCTCCATGAAGGTGCCTTTGGGCCATGGGACGTTGGACATTTTGCGCACCATGGCGCCTCCGCACTCTGCGTGTTGGCCGCCCACCACCTTTGGTTTTACATTGAAGGTCTTCAGCCACAATCCGAAGTGGGGTGGGATGCAGAGGAAAGCCACACACACGACGATGAATGCCGAGATAGCAAGGAAGGAATTTGGGGTCAGATCATGGAAATCCAGCCCATAGTAGAACATGAGCCCATGGACGAAGGGGTGGAGTGGAAATCCCAGCCCGCGGACAAAGTGGGGGATAAAAACAACCCTCTCATGGGGCTTAGGGGTAGGGACGATATGTCCCTCGGTCGGAAGCCGATGGGCGACCTCCTTGGCCAAATATCCGTCCTCCCGAAGCTTGGTGATGTCCTTCTCCTTGACGGTGGAGGCCATCCACTTGCCCTGTGCTCCGGACATGGTCGGAGTTCTTTCTTGAGGTAGAAAAGATGAGAACTTGGGCGCTGGAGCTCGAGAGTGGGTATGCGGAAAGAGAGAAGGCGTGGGTGAAAGAGGTGAAACCTTATTGCCTAATAAAGGCAGCGAATATCAAGCGCCTCCCCACTCGTCGTAAAACTCGCCTATTCCCCAGGGGCCGTGCAGGCGGCATGGTTGGATTACCCATACCCGTGTTGATGAGAATCCCGCAATAAGGGGACACGATCTCTGCTTTGACAAGACGTGCCAATAAAGCCGCATCTCAAAATATGGAGCGGTAGGACGAAAAATGGTTTGAAATAATAACCGGGCAGGGACGTGATATCACGTTACAAAAAGTTTTCAGTAGATTGGACTCGTGAAATATTATACTCTATGCGGTGGTGTGTGGTACTTGTTTTGCAGATCCGGACACGTTCGTTGAGTTCGAAGACTGTGTTGGAGTATTCGGAGGAGGAACCCGCCTTGCAATGCCAAAGACAATATGCGCGCCAGACACCTCATCATTGAAGCCTGGTTCAGGGGCTACTGAGGGAGTCCTGGACTAAGGGGTCCTCGGGCGTCCGGCCTGTTGGACATGGGCCGGACTGATGGGCTACGAAGATACAAGACCGAAGACTCTCACCCGTGTCCGGATGGGACTCTCCTTGGCGTGGATGGCAAGCTTAGCGTTCGGATATGAAGATTTCTTTCTGTGTAACCGACTTTGTATAACCCTAGTCCCCTCCGGTGTCTATATAAACGGGAGGGTTTAGTCCATAGAGGCGAGGACAATTGTAACCGCATAGGCTAGACTTCTAGGGTTTTAGCCATTACGATCACGAGGTAGATCAACTCTTGTAATACTCATATTCATCAAGATCAATCAAGCAGGAAGTAGGGTATTACCTCCATAGAGAGGGCCCGAACCTGGGTAAACATCATGTCCCCCGTCCCTTGTTACCATCAACCTTAGACGCACAGTTCGGGGCCCCCTACCCGAGATCCGCCGGTTTTGACACCGACAGGCGCCCCCCTTCCTTTCTCTCACGAGGAGGGAAAGGCGGGAGGGGCCAACCCTCCCCTTTCCTTCCCCTAGGTCCGGCCAGCCATGTAGAAGGGCGGACTAGCCCCCTAGTGAGCTGGTCTGTCCCCTCCTTTGGCCCATTAAGCCCATACACTTTACCGGGGTTGTCCGCAACCCCTTCCGGTGACTCGATGACTACCCGGTGCACTCTGAAACTATTCCAGTGTTCGAATACCATCGTCCTATATATCAATCTTTACTTATCAACCATTTCGAGACTCCTCGTCATGTCCATGATATCATCCGAGACTCTGAACAACATTCAATCACCAAATCATATAACTCATATAACATTATATCGTCAACGAACGTTAAGCGTGTGGACCCTACGGGTTCGAGAAATATGTAGACATGACTGAGACACCTCTCTGGTCAGTAAACAATAGCAGAACCTGGATGCCCATATTGGTTCCTACATATTCTACGAAGATCTTTATCGGTCGAACCATGATGACAATATACATAATTCCCTTTGTCCGTCGGTATGTTACTTGCCCAAGATTCGATCGTCGATATCATCATACCTAGTTCGATCTCGTTACCGGCAAGTCTCTTTACTCGTTCCATAATACATCACCTCGTAACTAACTCCTTAGTCATTTGCCTGCAAGCTTATGATGTGTATTATCGATAGGGCCCAGAGATACCTCTCCAATACTCGGAGTGAAAAATCCTAATCTTGATCTATGCCAACTCAATAAACACCTTTGGAGATACCTGTAGAGCATCTTTATGATCACCCAGTTACGTTGTGATGTTTGATAGCACACAAGGTATTCCTCCGATATTCGGGGGTTGCATAATCTCATAGTCGAAGGAATATGTATTTGTCATCAAGAAAGCAATAGCAATAAACTGAACAATCAATATGCTAAGCTAACGGATGGGTCTTATCCATCACATCGTTGTCCTAATGATGTGATCCTGTTATCAAATGACAACACATGTCTATGGTTAGGAAACCTTAACCATCTTTGATCAATGAGCTAGTCTAGTAGAGGCTTACTAGGGTCACGATATTCTTTTATGTATTCACACATGTATTTAAGTTTCCGATCAATGCAATTCTAGCATGAATAATAAACCTTTATCATGAATAAGGAAATATAAATTAACAACTTTATTATTGCCTCTAGGGCATATTTCCTTTTGTCTCCCACTTGCACTAGAGTCACTAATCTAGTACACATCGCCATGTGATTAACACCCATAGTTCACATCGCCATGTGACTAACACCCAAAGAGTTTACTAGAGTCAATAATCTAGTTCACATTGCCATGTGATTAACACCCAAAGAGTACTAAGGTATGATCATGCTTTGCTTGTGATAGAGGTTTAGTCAACACGTCTGCCACATTCAGATCCGTATGTATTTTGCAAGTTTCTATGTCTACAATGTTGTGCATGGAGCTACTCTAGCTAATTGCCCCCACTTTAAATATGTATCCAGACTGAGACTCAGAGTCATCTGAATCGGTGTTAAAGCTTGCATCAACGTAAACCTTTACGACGAACTCTTTATCACCTCCATAACCGAGAAATATTTCCTTAGTCCTCTTAAGTAACTAAGGATAATTTTGACCGCTGTCCAGTGATCTACTCATGGATCACTATTGTACCCCCTTGCCAAACTCATGGCAAGTTA
Organism: Triticum dicoccoides; assembly: GCF_002162155.2. Taxonomy (NCBI): domain Eukaryota; kingdom Viridiplantae; phylum Streptophyta; class Magnoliopsida; order Poales; family Poaceae; genus Triticum; species Triticum dicoccoides. The sequence continues at coordinate 347,266,008 of NC_041384.1, read as the reverse complement.
CACAACAGGTCTGGTACACAGTATGGCATACTTTATAGAACCTATGGTTGGGGCATAGGAAATGACTTTCATTCTCTCTCTATCTTCTATCGTGGTCGGTTTTTGAGTCTTACTCAACTTCACACCTTACAATACAGGCTAGAACTCCTTCTTTGACTAATCCAGTTTGAACTTCTTCAAAACTATTGTCCTATTAAGTGTCTCGATCTATCCCTATAGATCTTGATGCCCAATATATAAGCAGCTTCACCATGGTCTTTCATTGAAAAATTCTTATTCAAGTATCCTTTTATGCTATCCAAAAATTCTATATCATTTCCAATCAACAATATGTCATCCACATATAATATCAGAAATGCTACAGAGCTCCCACTCACTTTCTTGTAAATACAGGCTTCACCGTAAGTCTGTATAAAACCATATGCTTCGAACACCTCATCAAAGCGTATATTCCAACTCCGAGATGCTTGCACCAGTCCATAGATGGATCGCTAGAGTTTGCACACTTTGTTAGCACTTTTAGGATCGACAAAACCTTCTGGTTGCATCATATACAACTCTTCTTTAAGATATCCATTAAGGAATGAAGTTTTGACATCCATTTGCCAGGTTTCATAATCATAAAATGTGTCAATTGCTAACATGATTCGGAAGGACTTAAGCATCACTGGAGTGAGAAAGTCTCATCATAGTCAACCCCTTGAACTTGTCAAAAACCTTTTTGCGACAAGTCGTGCTTTGTAGATAGTGACATTACTATCAGCGTCTGTCTTCTTCTTGAAAATCCATTTATTCTCAATGGCTTGCCGATCATCGGACAAGTCCACCGAAGTCCACACCTTGTTCTGATGCATGGATCCTATCTCAGATTTCATGGCCTCAAGCCATTTATCGGAAATTGGGCTCATCATAGCTTCTTCATAGTTCGTAGGTTCGCCATGGTATAATTACATGACTTCCAGGACAAGATTACTGTACCACTTTGGTGCGGAACGTGCTCTGTTGAACCTATGAGGTCTAGTAGTAAGTTGATCTGAAGTTTCATGATCATCATCATTAGCTTCCTCTCTAGTTGGTGTAGGCATCATGGGAATGGATGTGCTAATTTCCAAATTGAGAGAAGGTATAATTACCTCATCAAGTTCTACTTTCCTCCCACTCACTTCTTTCGAGAGAAACTCCTTCTCTAGAAAAGATCCATTCTTGGCAACAAAGATCTTGCCTTCAGCTCTATGGTAGAAGGTGTACCCAATTGTTTCCTTAGGGTATCCTATGAAGACACACTTCTCCGATTTTGGTTCGAGCATACACTACTACAGGATGCTGCTAATGTGACACTACGATCAGAGACCCTTTGATGAAACTGTGTGCGATGCAATAATCGCAAACGATGGTGTAAAAAACCGTCAAAAGGTGCAAAATGTTTACGATGACGGATGCATCAAACACGGTTCAGATTTTAGTTGTGTGGGCGATGCAGGGCATATGATTCAATTCAATAAACTATTTGCGATGAGGAGGAACAAAAGAAACGGGTAGCTAGATGAAGGTGTGTGTGATATACATCATATGGTTCACTCGGATGAACTATTTGTGATTAGGCAACACAAAAGAAACGGTCAGCCAGATCAGGGTGTGTGTGATATACGGCATGCGTTTCACTCGGATGAACTGTTTGCATTGAAAAAACAGAACAAAAACATTTCAATATAACAAGATGTGTGTGATACGTGGCAAACATGTCTGTAATCAGAAATGTGTGCAAAGACCGATAATAACACAGACGATTGCTGCTAATAAGACGTGTGTTTTGTGCGATGGGATTGCATACAGAACAACAACATACACACACACACACACACACACACACACACACACACACACTTATAAGGACATGGTTGCATAACCAAATTAAACATCCACATACATAGGTGGCTACTACAACCATGGCATTTGCACACACCAAAGTAAACTATTACATGTATAATTACATAGGTGGCTACTACACACCTGACATTTCCGCACACCAAAGTAAACTATATATTACATGCTTGATTAACTAGGATAAACGATCATCTGATCAGCATCTACTTCTTGTGACGCTTGCTCTGCTTGTGGCTCAATCCGGCCTCGTCCATTTGGGTAACAAGGTACATCCTCATGTCAATGATCCGCTTGTGCATCTCGTAGCATGTGTACATGCTCTTGGCCGAAAACCTGAGGTGAGGTTCATCGAGTTGCCGCATCCAGGCCCCGTGCCAGGATACGAGACGTGTTTTGTTGGCATCCTGCTTCAACTTTTCATAGTATGGGTCGATGATGGCCGAGGCAAGTTCAACCAGGGAGTCCTTCTTCGTGCTGCCCCAGACCCTGTAGTGCTCACGGATTTCGACAAGGTTCTCGCAGGACAAGCCCATAACCCTAAGCGCTTTTACATCATCGATGGTTTCCACCGTAGCGAACTTGTAGTCGGTGCTATTGACAAACCTGGCGAAATGGTCGGAAGGCTCTATGGCCATGCAGTAGTGGTAGATGAGGACATGATGGCGCATGCACAACTGGGCGACGGCAACCTTCTGATCTATGTTGGGACGACCGGCGGTGTACTAGAGGTCGATGCCACCACCTTGTACTTGTCTCGAGGAAGCAACTACTCAATGGTGTTGATTTAGTCGTCCACCATGGCCGGGTCGATGGTGTACACCACCGAGAGATCCATCTCCCTCGCGTGGGTCTCCACTTTATGCTCGCTGAACACCATTGGAGCGCCGCTATACATCCCCTCTCTATGTATCGTCATGCGTGTGCTTGTTGTGTTATGGGGCACGATCGAAAGGTTGAAGAGACTAAGGTTATAATGGCTGCGGGAATTAAAGGGGAAGTCAGACGGCCTGGAATATTGGCATGCCCTGATGGCGGTTCTAATTTGCAGTGCGTAACTCCATCGTGCCGCACGTAGCTGCATCGCGTGGCAACGCGCGCGGTGCAACCGCATGCATATGGGGCCCCCGACGTGATCGTGCGTAGGCCAATCGTTGGCAGAGCGTGCACGGAGGGACGTGAGCAGAGCGCTCCATGGTCGCCTCAACAGTAAGCAACCATATATATGCACATAGCAGTTGAACAAGCAAGGAAAAGTTGTCCACAAGCCGACCGCGCCGACGAACGCGAGCAGAGTGCGCCGCAGTGCCTAACGGCGAGCACAGCATGCTGCGGTGCCTAACAGCGAGTAGAGCTTGCCGAGGGATGCGAGCAGAGGCCGGCACAGTGGTACATGGCAAATAAGACGAACTGTGAGAGCGATGTCGTGGAATACGTCGCATACAGTTGATCCATCCGAGCTGTTTGTGACAGAATAAGTCGTGTGTGTTGTGGGCAAACGCTTGCTGGTATATAAACTTAAATTTAACCAACAAAATGTTAATGCATGTTACAAAAATTATATAACTGGAAACTATGTTCAAATACGAATCCAACAATATAATCTTTGGCGACATGCATTCATATTTTATTAGTTAAATCCTACTTATAAACGAGGATGGGGGTATAGTAGGTAATTAAATCGCAAACATTTTTTTATCAACCATATGTGTACGTGTCCTTTTGTCCTCCTTTTGCACGTCTTGTCACCCCACTACCGCAGACGGCTTCGAGCACAAGCTTGAGCAGCACGCGTGGGCGTTCTTTTGGCCAAATGGTGGTGAGCCCGTTCCCGCGCAACCGCCCAGGTTCCCGCGCAAGCTTGCCACCCTACTCGGTGAAATCCCCCAAAATCCCAATGCTTACCAGCCTACTATATAAACCCTCACGGCCGGCGAGTGCCGCGTCGCATTTTCCCCTCCCTCCCTCTAGCTTATCTCGTCTGCCTCTCCCACAATCGCCAATGGCACCGGTCCATCGTCGTCGCTTAGCCACTCCGCCTCATTAGAGCACAACTTCAACTGGGAGGCTACACCACGGCGGCGATGCAGTCCTCGGTGTAATGTAGTGCGCGTGGCGTCCCTGTTGGGTGTGCACGTAACACCCACCACACGCTCCGCCGCTGCTGCCCGTCGACAGCTGTTGTCGGCCGCCATTGCTGCCACACCACCGTCGAAAGCCAGGGCCATCGTCTGCTCCGCCGCCGAGGCCCGAAGGCGGGAGGTGGTTGTCATGGCCGCCACCCCACTACCGGCCACCGTGGCCATCACACGCTCCACCACCGTGGCCCGAAGGCGGGAGGTGGTGGTCGTGGTCGCCGCCCCATCATCGGCCGCCGTGTCTGCCAGCCCATCGTCACCGCCGGGATCATCACCCACTCCGCCACCACCGCCCGAAGGAGGGAGGCGGAGGTGGAGGCCCACACGAGCGTCAGCGACCTTGCGCGCTACATCGAGTTCCTGTGGGAGGAGGAGGAGGAGTGCCTCGTTGAGCATGCAAAGAACATTACCGCAGTCGTGGCCGCAACACATGTCGACGTAGAGGCGAGGAATCAGGAGATCTAAGAGCAGTCCGGTCGCTTCGAGAGGGGTCGTATGGAGCGGCAGAGGGCGTTCGAGGTGAGCGTTGCTGAAGGTGCAGCAGCGGCAGGCACCGTATTGCAGTTGTCCAGCTCGTCGGTAGGATCCTCCTCCTCTTCCTCGTACTGAGCGCGCTCGGCATAGGAGAGGCTGCTGGAAGTAGTAAAAAGCCCCTCTGTAGTAGTAGTATTTAGGGGCTATTTTGTTTGGTTCATCTAACTATAGATGTGGTGGAACTGTACAATGTACTTAAAATTAGCTAGTATATCTAGTTGAACTAGCTATTTCAGTACGTGGTTGGCAACAATTGGGGAAAATTTTGGTCTATTTAGCTGTCGAGTTGAACTGTTTGTATAAATTAAGAACGACTGCTTAATGTATGACTAAAATCTATGCTTAATTACAGAATTTTAGTTGCAAAAATTAGATAGCGCTAGTGATTTTTAGGTGCATATTTTGACAAATCGCGGTGTTACAAGGATTGACAAATGAAAATGTTACTAGATCAAGAAATGTCAATCTTTCTAGTTTGACAAATGGCAATATACCCCCATATGACAGATGCAAATCTTACCAAATTGTCTGTATGTGGTTGCACATAGGTCATCCGAAAAAACCGTTTGCGTTGAAGGGACGTACAAATCCTACTTGCCAAATCTTTTCTTGGCTTAGCACCGAAGTCTCGCTTTGCATACCTTATTCAATCTGAACCGTTTGCGTTGAAGAGATGCACAAATCCTGTGCGGTGAATTTTCCCTTGGCTTACTGCGGAAGACCATATCTCTCACATTGTATACAGGTGCGTTTGCGATGAAGAGGTGCCCAAATCCTGCTTGGCACATTTTCCCTTGGCTTACTGGGGAAGCTATCGGTTTACATATGGGTCTTCTATCTAAAACATTTGCGATGTTAGAGTGGCAACTATTTGTTTTAAAATGCCTTTGTTGGCTGTTATTCGAGTACGCCTTCTCACAAAATGTACACGAAAAATACCACAACATGTCGGGTGACATTCCATGATAGCATGCCATGTTTCATGAATTTCAGACGAGTTTTGGATTCACTAGAATTTAAAAACAAAGTATCTCAACATTTTGCCGGCAATCAACAGTGCCCTGGTGTTTGAAATTCATTCACATTTCTTGCCAAGTTTCATGAATTTCAGACGAGTTTTGGATTTACTAGAATTTAAAAACCAGGTATCTCAATGTTTGCGGCCGAGTGACGGTGGAAGGGTGTTTGACATTCATTCACATTTCTTGCATGGGACCTAAGCATGCAACCAAGGACACATATTTGATTTTTCAACCAATTTATATGCATTAGAGCATGTTCCTTTAGTTCAAATTTGAATTATGCACATAAATGTATTGAAAACTCAATTAAGGTATAAAAATGTCCAAACGAACCCCGAAAATTTCCAAAATTTAACACAACACTCCTGTTGTTCTATGCTGACACTAGAGAAAAAATTGAAATCAGGAAGTGGCAACGGATATCGTTTAGTCCAGACAGGTGAAACGTTCCCTACCGAAACCATCAGGCTTGTTGTGAGAAGCTCTGGTTTGTGAGAAGCTTATACCAAACCTGCCCCAAATGGGACAAAAATTTTACCACGGCATGTTGATGCTGCTCCATGATAGCATGCCAAGTTCCATGAATTTCAGACGAGTTTTGGATTTACTAGAATTTAAAAACCAGGTATATCAATGTTTGCGGCCGAGTGACGGTGGTAGGGTGTTTGAAATTCATTCCCATTTCTTGCATGGGACCTAAGCATGCAATCCAGGACAAAGATTTGAATTTTCAACCAATTTATATGCATTAGAGCATGTGTCTATAGTTCAAATTTGAAATGCACATAAATGCATTGAAAATTCAATTAACGTATAAAAATGTCCAAACGAACCCCCCAAAATTCCAAAATTTAACACAACACTCCTGTTATTCTATGTTGACACTAGTGAGGGAATTGAAATCAAGAAGAGGCAATGGATATCATTTCGTCCAAAAAGGTGAAACATTCCCTACCGTACCATGAGGCTTGTTGCGAGAAGCTCTGGTTTGTGAGAAGCTTATACCCCAACCTGCACCAAATGGGACAATATTTTTACCACTGCATGTTGATGCGATTCCATGATAGCATGTCAAGTTTCATGAATTTCAGATGAGTTTTCGATTTACTAGAATTTAAAACCATGTATCTCAATGTTAATGGCCGAGCGACAGTGGCAAAGGTGTTTGACATTCATTCCCATTTCTTGCGTGGGACCTAAGGTTGCAACCAAGGACACACATTTGATTTGTCAACCCGTTTATATCCACTGGAGCATGTGCATGTAGTTGAAATTTGAATTATGCATATGAATGCATAGAAAACTCAGTTAATGTATAAAAATGTCCAAGTGAACCCCGAAAAATCCCAAAAATTGCACAACACTCATGTTGTTCTATGTTGACATGAGAAAATTTTTGAAATTAAGAAGAGGCAACAAATATCTTTTCATCCCCCAAGGTGGCACGTTCCCTACCGAAACCATTAGGCTTGTTGAGAGAGAAGCTCTGGTTTGCGAGAAGCTTATACCATAAGCTACCCCAAATAGGACAATATTTTTTTACCCCAGCATGTTGATGTTGATCCATGATAGCATGCCAAGGTTCACGAATTTTATAAAAGTTTTGTATTTACTAGAATTACAAAAGCAAGCACCTCAATGTTTGCCGGAGAGCCACGGTGTCGTGATGTTTGAAATTCATCCCCATTTCTTGAATGGGACATAAGCATCAACCCATGGAAACATATATCATTTTAAAACCCATTTTGGTGCACTGGAGCATGTGCATGTAGTTTAATTTTGAACTGTGCACCTGAAATGCCTAGAAAACCAAGTTAATGTATAAAAATGTCCAAAAGAACCCACAATAATTCCAATTTTTTTGACGACACACCTATAGTTGCATGTTCACTATAGATAAAAGTTCTAGCAATTCAAACACCATCCTTTGTAGCTGTGACCCCATTATGTAATTCAAATCAAGACAAAAAAAGCAAGTAGATCACACACTGTTTATTATCACCAACCGTGTGAGATGCAGTACAAAATATCCTGGAGCACCGTTGGTGTATAGTACTGTCGGCTTTCTGGGAACTAGGGTACCTAGACTTGCTTGCCTGTGGCCCATGGCATAGCTCGATCGGCGGCCTGGTACGGCCCATCTCCAGCACCAACAACACTAGACCCTCATGAGGGGCCAAGCCTCGCGAGGCGGGCGACACCAAGACCACCAGATGGAGCGCCCCCCTCGGGCTAGCTCCTGAGGAGCGGAGATTTTGATGCGAGCCCTCACCTTGTGAGTTCAGATGATGCCAGCCATGACGACCAAGGCCAGGCGAGCGCCAGCGGGCGGAGTGCAGCATGTTTCCTCTTTGGTGCTAAAGAGGCAAGTGTAGGCGCGGAGTCCCAAGGCATCAACCAAAGGTTTCCATTTCTATGCTACAAGACCAAGATCGGTAGGACGGAGGACATCGCCGAGCCCACCACGACATCACGAACAGATGCTTTGCAAGCGCAGACCACATTTCCTCAGGATAAGATATACTAGTTGTCTCCCTTCAAATTTGGCCATTGTGGTATCCCTTCCCGCCTTCATTTTGGGGGAAGAGGACCAAGGCCACTATAAATATAGCCTAGCCACCACCATACGGAGGGGAGGGTCCAGATCATCCACACCCTCACCAGCTCACACAAACACAAGAACACACCTCCTGAGGTTGTTCTCCCCTTGTACCAGTTCATCCTCGGCCCACCTCGAGGCTAATCCACCACAAAGCAGGAGTGGGTATTACACTGCAAGGTGGCCCGAACCTGGGTATACTGTCTTGTTCCTTTCCTCCTCAGTTGATCGAGCTAGGCCGTGAGATTGACGAGTTGGCAGGCTGGGGAGGTTGAGTCCTTCGCACGCACCCCAGAGTTCAAATCTATCTTGGGTCTGTGGAGCCCCGAATCTGACATTTGGCATGCCAGGTAGGGGTGCGTCGAAGCCTCTCTTCCACCAGCCGATTCGCCACTGCTTCGATGTTCCCATGGCTGATGCTCGTCGACTTCGTGCTTAGCACTCGGCCGCCCTCGGTGCCCAAGTCGCCTAGATAGCGCCTGCAGGTGATGGCGCTCCCCGTCGTTCCCCATCGCATGCGGCCCACACCGCCACTAGCCTCATGGGCCATGAGTAGCAGGCTTCGTTGCTGCAGCCTTCTGTGCGGCGCAATGGACACACCGCCACTCCGTCGCTGACTCCGGCGGCGGCTTCGCCTTCTCGTGCTTGTCACGGGCGGGCGAACGCGCATGCTGCATTGCTTGGCACGCGAGCTCCTGCGCTATCACCCAACCGATGACCTCTACAAGGACTGGCTGGACCGCATCGCCGAGCTCGTCAGCGCCGCGGGAGAGGCCCATGCGCCATCCCGCTCACTGCCTCCCCCGGCACCTCTTGTGGGCGACATGGCCCATGGTGCGCCTCCTACACCTCCCAGGCAAGACATGTCCTCGAGCCAAGGCATGAGGCTCCTTGGCGCGACCCACCATGCAGAGCGCTAGCGTGGGACGAAGAAAGTTGTCTGTGGTGCAGAGGCACCAAGGAGAAGCGCGTGCGCTCCCAGCACCGCCACGTCAAGACCGCGTGCTGCCCGAGGCGATGGTGCGCGAGCGCCAAGATTAGGTCCCACCTTCACGACAGGCTCTGGTGAGTGTGGCAGGCTGCTGTGCATTCACCCTGGAGCTTCGCCGCATCGTCTGGCCTGGGAAGTTCAAGCCAGACCTGCCTCCACGCTACGACGGCATCCCCGACCCTGCCGAGTTCCTGCAGCTCTATGAACTAAGCATTGAGGCGGCCAATGGCGATGAGAAGCTCATGGCGAACTAGTTCCCCATGGTTCTCAAGGATGGTGCGCACTCATGGCTCCTGAACCTCCCCACAGGATCGATCTCCTCCTGGGATGAGATGCGCGAGCCTTTCATCGCCAACTTCCAGGGCACTCGCAACCACGCTCCAGCCATGGCTGACCTGCGGCACATCGAGCAGTAGCCAGGGAGAACTTGCACAAATACATCCAGCGCTTCACCAACGTTCGCCTCAAGACTCCCAAGGTGTCGGACAAAGCCATCATCTCGACGTTCACAGATGGCGCCCGAGATGTCAAGATGAAGGAAGAGCTCGCCATACACGAGGACCTGTGCTTGGCTCTGGAGATGTTCAACATGGCAACCAAGTGCGTAAGGGCCGAGGAAGGTCGCCTCTCCCTTCTGGAGCTCTCGGAGGCTGATCCAGAAGACAAGAAGGCTAAGACCAAGGACTTGAAGCGCAAGGGTCCAGTTGTGCTCGCGGCCGAACCCGAGATGAAGCACGACTATGACCACCCGGAGTCATCCAAGGGTAGCCGCCCATTCTGCGTCTTCCATAACATGCACAGCCACAATACCAATGTCTACCAAGAGGTCATGGCCATCCATGATTGGCGCCTCGGTCGTCGCCCCCGAGTGCAACGACCGAGGCTATGGCCATGGAGGAGGCCGAGGTGGGGGACTCTGGGACAACCGTGACCCCTGCCAGGACTGGCGCGATGAAAGTGCAACTATCCCTGTGTGGTTTTGGTAATTCCTAACAACATATAGCTCATTGAGCTAACATTATTCCAAGATTAATATTTCAGGAAAAGCTCAATGAATGGCATGGCATGGATGAGGAAAGTGGATCCCTCAAAATTCTAAGGACAAAAAGTTTGGCTCAAGCTTGAAGCTCAAGACTCTACATTATATTTTAGTGATCCAAGATCACATTGAGTCTATAGGAAAAGCCAATACTATCAAGGAGGTATGAGGTGTTTCTTAATGGCTTGCTTGCTCAAAGTGCTTAGTGATATGCTCCAAAACCCTCAACTACCTTCCCACATCCACATATGACCTAAACCAAAAGTCAAACTCGGCCCCACCGATTCTTTCTATCCGACGCCACCGAGTTTCAAATCTCATAGCCACTGCCACAAACCCTAGGCAAATCGGTCTCACCGATAGGGATCTCGGTCTCACCGAGATGGGATTGTAATCTCTTTGTTTCCCTTCATAACGTTTCGGTCTTACCGAGATGAGCGATCGGTCCCACCAAGATTGCAATGTAAACTCTCTGTTTCCCTTTTGTAACATTTTGGTCCCACCGAGATGAGCGAATCGGTACCACCAAGTTTACCTGACCAACTCTCTGGTTAGCTTATTACCAAAATTGGTCCCACCGAGTTTGTGTAATCGGTCACACCGAGATTACGTTATGCCCTAACCTAACCATATAGGTCCTACCGAGTTGCATCTCAGTCCCACTGAAAATCCTAACGGTCACTAGGTTTGCTGAATCGGTCCGACCGAGTTTAACCATTCGGTCCCACCGAGTTTGGCAAATTGTGTGTAACGGTTAGATTTTGTGTGGAGGCTATATACACCCCTCCACCCACTCTTCATTCATGGAGAGAGCCATCAGAACATACCTACACTTCCAATACACATTTTCTGAGAGAGAACCACCTACACTTGTTTTGAGGTCAAGATATTCCATTCCAACCATATGAATCTTGGTCTCTAGCCTTCCCCAAGTTGCTATCCACTCAAATCTTCTTTCCACCAAATCCAAATCCTGTGAGAGAGAGTTGAGTGTTGGGGAGACAATCATTTGAAGCACAAGAGCAAGGAGTTCATCATCAACACACCGTTTGTTACTTCTTGGAGAGTGGTGTCTCCTAGATTGGCTAGGTGTCACTTGGGAGCCTCCGACAAGATTGTGGAGTTGAACCAAGGAGTTTGTAAGGGAAAGGAGATCGCCTACTTCGTGAAGATCTACCGCTAGTGAGGCAAGTCCTTCGTGGGCGACGGCCATGATGGAATAGACAAGGTTGCTTCTTCGTGGACCCTTCGTGGGTGGAGCCCTCCGTGGACTCGCGCAACCGTTACCCTCCGTGGGTTGAAGTCTCCATCAACGTGGATGTACGATAGCACCACCTATCGGAACCACGACAAAACATCCGTGTCTCCAATTGCGTTTGAATCCTCCAAACCCTTCCCTTTACATTCTTGCAAGTTGCATGCGTTACTTTCCGCTGCTCATATACTCTTTTGCATGCTTGCTTGAATTGTGTGTAGATTGCTTGACTTGTGCTAAGATAGCTAAAATCTGCCAAGAACTAAAATTGGGAAAAGGCTAGATTTTTATTTGGTCAAGTAGTCTAATCACCCCCCTCTAGACATACTTTCGATCCTACAAGTGGTATCAGAGCTTTGATCTCCATTTGCTTTGATTTCCATAGCTTTTGGCGGTCATAGCCTTGGCTTCACAACCTAGGAGAGTATGGCGTCTAGCGAGGGAAATTATCACCGTAGAGGTCCTTACTTTGATGGCACTAATTTTGCTAGTTGGAAGCATAAGATGAAAATGCATATTCTTGGACATAACCCCGCCGTTTGGGCTATTGTGTGTATTGGCTTGCAAGGTGAATTCTTTGATGGGAAAGAACCGAACCGTGAAGCTAGCGCGGAAGAGTTGAAGATGATGCAATACAATGCTAAAGCTTGTGATATCCTCTTCAACGGATTGTGCCCCATAGAATTCAACAAAATCAGCCGTCTTGAGAATGCAAAGGAAATTTGGGATACTTTGATTGATATACACGAAGGTACCGACTCCGTCAAGGAATCCAAATTGGATGTGCTTCAAAGTTAACTTGACAAGTTCAAAATGAAGGATGGTGAAGGTGTCGCTGAAATGTACTCTAGGCTTGCTCTTATCACAAATGAGATTGCCGGTTTAGGGAGTGAAGAGATGACCGATAGATTCATCATCAAGAAGATCCTAAGAGCCTTGGATGGAAAATATGATACCGTGTGCACATTGATCCAAATGATGCCCAATTACAAAGATCTCAAGCCAACGGAAGTCATCAGAAGAATTGTTGCTCATGAGATGTCACTCAAGGATAAAGAGGAACTTCACAACAAATCAAGTGGTGCTTACGAAGCCTCATGTGAAGCCCCCACATCATCGAGTGAGAAACAAACCTTCAATGAGAGCTTAATGGTGAAGAACTTCAACAAGTTCTACAAGAGTAGAAGCAAAGAGAGAAGCTCCAAGTCAAGGTCCTACAATGACAAAAGATCTTCTAGTCGAGAGCGAAATTGCTACAATTGTGGAAGGCCCGGACACTATTCCAATGAGTGTACGACACCCTACAAGGGAAGAGAAGATTCTCCCAAGAGAAGAAGTAGAAGAGAAGAATCACCATCTAGAGAAAGAAGGAGTAGAGATGATCGTTATGAACGAAGACCCTCACGGAGAAGCAAGGATTCGGAAAGAAAGGACAAGTCATCAAGGAGCTACACAAAACGAAGACATCAAGCTCATGTTGGTGAATGGGTATCCGGCTCCGACTCCGACAACCATTCCGAGAGAAGCTATCACTCCGACTCCGAATATACTCAAGATGAAGGTGTTGCTGGTCTAGCACTTGTGACAACCAACTCCTACGACATATTTGACTCACCAAATGAAGGAGTTGGAACATGCTTCATGGCTAAAGGCCCAAAGGTATCACACCCCGAGTATGTTGATTTCAATAGTGATGAAGATGACTTGCTAGGTGATGATGATTTACTTGTTGACAACTCTAGTGATGATGAAACGTCAATTAATCATGCTAATCAAGATAAAACGAATGACAATGATAAGGAGAAGATTGAGTCCCTAACTAAAGAACTAAACACTCTTAAGTTAGCTCATGAAACTATCTTAGGAGATCATCGAGAACTTTTAAGGGCTCATGAGAGATTATGCTTTGAAAAGCTCAACCTTGAGCAAGAGCATGAGTTCTTAAAAGCAATCAATGATGATCTTCGCGAGAAAAGTTCTTCTTACATTGCCAAGCGTTTACTCTTATCCACTTACATGCCTCAAGTCAAGTCTAGTAACAAGAACAAGAAAGATTCTTCCTCTAGTAGTAACAATAATCATGCTAAATCCAATATTGTTGCTTCTAGTAGTTCTCTTGATTCCACTAATGATTCTCTCAGCCAAGTTACACTTGAGCAAGAAAATATCTTATTGAAGGGAATTATAGAGAAAGGTGTTTACAAGAGCCTTGCCGGAAGTAAGCAATTCGAGGAAATTGTACGCAAGCAAGGAAGGCACCGGAATAATCAAGGTGTTGGTTTTGAACGAAAGTTCAATGCCAATGGAGTTGAGTGGGAAGAAGATCAATACCCCAAGACGAAGTTTGTTCCTCAACAAGAGAAGTATGATCCTACTTCTCTCAAAGGGACACAAGATAAAGATGATCTTCCACCACAAGACCACAAGCAAAAAGGCAAGGACAAGCTTCAAGAGGAAATTGATGCATTTGAAGAAGCTCCTAAGGCCTTGGTCAAGTGGGTTCCCAAGACTACTTCAAGTTCCACTTCATCAAGTACAACTACAACACCGAGGATTCCCATCAAGATGGTGTGGATCCCGAAGAAGAAGAACTAGAGAGTTCTTGAGGGTGACTCCGCCAACATACTTCATTCTTATCATCTTGGCAAGAACACGTGCAATCAACTTCCACATCTTGCACTAGTTCAAGGAGTCACAAACCCTCTTGTTGGTAAGACAAGGGAAAAGGTAACCTAAAAGCTTTCATAGACATCATCTTGTGTGTGCATCACTCTATGTCTATGGATATCCTTGTTTGTTCATTGTGGGACTAACCCGTCTAGGTATTGAAAGTGCAACTCACTCCAATGGATAGCTTCAAATGATCTACATCAACATTGAGCATCCACATCTTCAACATCTACATGAAGTCATCATCGACAAAACCCAAGGTTAGTTCATCCCTCTTAGGGGGGATCTCACATCTAGGGGGAGCTTTACTCTAAGAATTGAGCTAAAGCAACTCTAATGGTGTGAACACAACAATGCTTTATGTAAAAGTGGTAACCCCACTTGTGCTTAAACGATGAGTATGACCTATGATCAAATGTTCTCATTTGACTCCTAAGTCAATATACTCATATATAGATGACCTAGTCATCGCCAATTGTTTGATAGATGCTAGAATTGGTTGTGCATGCTTTGCCACATATTTCAATTCCCATTTTATTGTGTGAGAATGTTGATTGCATATTTTACTTATTCCAGGACATCCACTTGTTGTTTTGATTGATTGGTTTTCTTTTCTTTTGCCAAGTGGATGGACAAGAATGCCTAAGAATCCTCTCTAGCTATCTATGCTTTTCTCGTGTCAAACTCTATTCATGCTACATCACAAAATTTGATCAAGTCAGATTCGAATCACTCTGTGTGAGGAGCACTCAGAGTCCCCGATTCGTCATAGACTTAAACTTCCAAAACTTCTTTGTGCTTTTTGGTCTGACCGATTCCTCCATTTCAGTCATACCGAGATCACTAAGTCGATCTAGGTTTTCAATCTCGGTGCAACCGATTTGAACCTTTCGGTCACACCGAGTTTCAGTAACTGCTTGCAGTTATGAATCTCGGTGCCACCGAGTTGTTCCACTCGGTCACACCGACAGGGTCAGGCTATATATACTCACGGGCAAAATTTTGGAAATTTCTCCGAAACCCCTTCGCCCGCGCATAGCTCGCTCTGCCTCCTGGGTCTCCGGATCGTCCTCCTCGTCGCCAGCCGCCTCCTGTCACTGGTCTCCGCCGCTGTCAACGGAATTCTTCCCCGCCATTGCCGTCGTAGCGAGTTCATCACCGAACTAGGGTATGGAATCGATCACAGTGCTATCCCCATCCGATTCCCAGCAAATTGTGTTCATTATGATTCTTACCACGATTGAAATGCTTCTATCCAGTCAAAACACCCTGTAGATTTGAGTTGAATTGAAAATTTAGGGTTAGGTTTCCGCCGAAACCATCTCGGACCCACCGAGTTGTGGAACTCGGTACCACCGATTCGGCTCAGGCCATTGCACATGTAATTTTCGGTCTGACCGAGAATTGCAAATCGGTGTGACCGAGTTCAGGACTTTGTGAAACCCTAGCAGTCTTGCTGCCACCGAACTGTGACTCGGTCTGACCGAGTTCACTAGTTTAGGTTCCAACAGCTGCTTCGGTATCACCGAGTTTACAAATCGGTTGATCCGAAATGCTTTCTATGGAAAACTAAAACTAAGTTTTTGACTCATTCTTTTGCAAAAACCTCTGCATTTTGTGATGCTCATCCACTCTATCTCATCTATATCTATTCACGGGTCTGCTGTCAGTGTTTGCAATATGTCTGATCAGAGTGACAGCCAGAACAGGTCAGAGGAGCAGGTTCACCTGAGTGAGGGCACTAGTCCCTCTAGTAGTTCAGATGATGGTAGCAGGAGCACTCCCAGCAACTTGCCCAAAGCTTCCACCAGAACAAGGAAGAAGAAAACTTCAGAGTCTGAGGATAAAGACTATGTGGCAGTTGAGGATGAGGCCACTTCCAAGAAGAAAGTGGTTAAGAAGGAATATAGCACTGTTGCTGCCACCAAGCCAGGCATGAAGCAAAAGGTTCCTGCAAAGAGAATTCCAATGTCTAAGGCCAGAGCATCTAGTCAAGTCCCTTTGGGATCTGAACCCAAAGAGGCTGCTGCAGAAGGGAAGAAGAGGAAGGAGAGGATCAAAAAGACCACTACTAGAGTGCTTGGCAGATCCTCAATCATGAGAGATTCTGAAGAGCAAGAGGAAGAAGAGGTTGCTGCACCACCACCTGAAGACCAAGCTTGAGAGACGTTCTATGAACTTTTTGGTAACTTGTTGACAAAGGGGGAGAAAAATGTATAGATCATAGGCTTCAAGAGAGAGAGAGAGAGTTTGCTTTTGTTCTCTCTTGTCTTCTTGGTTGAACTTTTTTTGTCTTTTGATTGCTTGAGATACTATGCTATTATCTGTGAGACATTGATGATCATGTGGTTGATCATAAGCTACACTTATGCTTGTTAGATGATATTATCTTACTTATCCTTATATGATCATTCACTTTGCTTGGTGATGTGTGCATGTATTTAATTCTTATCATTTTGAGCGCTCCACCAAGATGTATGTGACATGGAAGAGTAACCCATGATCCTAACTCATTGTGCATTTGCAGTCCAAAGCAAATCTTAAGATATGCACAAATTTAGGGGGAGCTCTTGCTTTTCACATACTTCTCTACAATATCTTTCACTCTTATTATCATTTGTCAAAGCTTTGATCTATATGTTGTCATCAATTACCAAAAAGGGGGAGATTGAAAGTGCAACTGTCCCTAGGTGGTTTTGGTAATTCCTAACAACATATAGCTCATTGAGCTAACATTATTCCAAGAGTAATATTTCAGGAAATGCTCAATGAATGGCATGGCATGGATGAGGAAAGTGGATCCCTCAAAATTCTAAGGACAAAAAGTTTGGCTCAAGTTTGAAGCTCAAGACTCTACATTTTATATTATAGTGATCCAAGATCACATTGAGTCTATAGGAAAAGCCAATACTATCAAGGAGGGATGAGGTGTTGCTTAATGGCTTGCTTGCTCAAAGTGCTTAGTGATATGCTCCAAAACCCTCAACTACCTTCCCACATCCACATATGACCTAAACCAAAAGTCAAACTCGGCCCCACCGATTCTTTCTATCCGGCGCCACCGAGTTTCAAATGTCATAGCCACTGCCACAAACCCTAGGCAAATCGGTCTCACCGATAGGGATCTCAGTCTCACCGAGATGGGATTGTACTCTCTCTGTTTCCCTTCGTAACGTTTTGGTCTTACCGAGATGAGCGATCGGTCCCACCAAGATTGCAATGTAAACTCTCTGTTTCCCTTTTGTAACATTTCGGTCCCACCGAGATGAGCGAATCAGTCCCACCGAGTTTACCTAACCAACTCTTTGGTTAGCTTATTACCAAAATCGGTCCCACCGAGTTTGTGTAATCGGTCACACCAAGATTACGTTATGCCCTAACCCTAACCATATCGGTCCTACCAAGTTGCATCTCAGTCCCACCGAAAATCCTAACGGTCACTAGGTTAGCTGAATCGGTCCGACCGAGTTTAACCATTCGGTCCCACCGAGTTTGGCAAATTGTGTGTAACGGTTAGATTTTGTGTGGAGGCCATATATACCCCTCCACCCACTCTTCATTCGTGGAGAGAGCCATCAGAACATACCTACACTTCCAATACACATTTTCTGAGAGAGAACCACCTAAACTTGTGTTGAGGTCAAGGTATTCCATTCCAACCATATGAATCTTGATCTCTAGCCTTCCCCAAGTTGCTTTCCACTCAAATCTTCTTTCCACCAAATCCAAATCCTGTGAGAGAGAGTTGAGTGTTGGGGAGACTATCATTTGAAGCACAAGAGCAAGGAGTTCATCATCAACACACCATTTGTTACTTCTTGGAGAGTGGTGTCTCCTAGATTGGCTAGGTGTCAGTTGGGAGCCTCCGACAAGATTGTAGAGTTGAACCAAGGAGTTTGTAAGGGCAAGGAGATCGCCTACTTCGTGAAGATCTACCACTAGTGAGGCAAGTCCTTCGTGGGCGACAACCATTATGGAATAGACAAGGTTGCTTCTTCGTGGACCCTTCGTGGGTGGAGCCCTCTGTGGACTCGCGCAACCGTTACCCTCCGTGGGTTGAAGTCTCCATCAACATGGATGTACAATAGCACCACCTATCGGAACCACGACAAAACATCCGTGTCTCCAATTGCATTTGAATCCTCCAAACCCTTCCCTTTACATTCTTGCAAGTTGCATGCTTTACTTTCCGCTGCTCATATACTCTTTTGCATGCTTGCTTGAATTGTGTTGCTTGACTTGTGCTAAGATAGCTAAAATCTGCCAAGAACTAAAATTGGGAAAAGGCTAGATTTTTATTTGGTCAAGTAGTCTAATCACCCCCCTCTAGACATACTTTCGATCCTACACGTGATCAGCCCCGCGAGGACCACTGGCAGGGCCAGCCACGCAAGGGCCCCTGGAGGGATCAACCTCATGAGGACCGTCATTAGGGCAACGCTGGCCTCCCTCCGCTGCCACCGCCACCAAGGAGGAACGATGAACATTGCCAAGATGATGGGGCTGGGGGCTTCCACAAGCCTTGTGCCATTGCTTGCATCTTAGGCGGCGCTCAAGCCCCTGCCTCCCACTGTATCTTCAAGCAGTCCGCTTGTGAGGTGAATGTGGCCCTCCCCAAGCTCAAGGCGACGCGTCCGCTCAGGTGGTCCAAGTACATCATCACATTTGACTCTACTGATTAGCTCAAGTGTGCGGCCACTGTCGGCGCCCTCCCGATGCTCTGCTCGCCTACCATCAGCAATGTCCTCGTCACCAAGACACTCATCGATGGCAGCACAAGACTCAATGTCCTCTCCGTCGAGATGTTCGACATGCTACAGGTGCCATACGACCAGCTTCAGCATACCAAGCCCTTCTCGGGGATGACCGATGGCCCCACTACCCCGATAGAGAAGATCCACCTCCCTATCACCTTCGACAAGCGCGACACCTACTGTACTGCGCTCATCGACTTCGACATTGCCCACATTTGCCTCCCGTACAATGCCATCCTTGGGTATCCAACCCTAGCCAAGTTCATGGCCGCGACTCATCATGGCTACAATGTTTTCAAGATGCTGGGGAGCGGAGGCATCATCACGGTCGCCTGTGACAAAAAGGACGCGGTGTGCTCCCTCAAGCTCGCCTACTAGGCTATGGCGGTCGAGAATCCAGAAGACAAGGGCGTTGTCTACCCTCCTGAGGCCGTTGATACGTCTCCAACATATCTATAATTTTTTACTATTCCATGTTGTTATATTATCATTCTTGGATGTTTTACAATCATTTTATAGTCATTTTATATCATTTTTTGCTACTAACCTATTGACATAGTGCCAAATGCCAGTTGCCATTTTTTGCATGTTTTTACATCGCAGGGAATCAATACCAAATGGAGTTCAAATGCAGCGAAACTTTTTGTGGATTTTTTGGACCAGAAAACATCCAGTGGGCCGGAGAAGCACCTGGGGGTGCTCCGTGGGGAGCACAACCGACCAGGGCACACCTGGAGGCCCAGGCGCACCCTGGTGGGTTGTGCCCACCTCGGTTGCCTCCCGAACCGCCTCTTTACTCTATAAATACCCCAATATTCCAAAAACCCTAGGGGAGTCGATGAAAATCAGTTCCAGCCACCGCAAGTTCTAGAAACCACCAGATCCAATCTGGACACCATCACAGAGGGATTCATCATGTCCATTGGTGCCTCTCTGATGATGCGTGAGTAGTCTTTTGTAGACCTTCAGGTTCATAGTTAGTAGATAGATGGCTTCCTCTCTCTTGTTTGATTTGCAATACAATGGTCTCTTGGAGATCCATGTGATGTAACTCTTTTTGCGGTGTGTTTGTTGGGATCCGATGAACTTTGAGTTTATGATCAGATCTATCTTTTTATATCCGTGAAATTTATTTTAGTTTATATGATCTCTTATAGGGATGATTGCTTATAGCCTCGTATTTCTTCTCTGATATTTGGGTTTTGTTTGGCCAACTTGATCTATTTATCTTGCAATGGTAAGAGGTTTGTCGGTGTCAAAACCGGCGGATCTCGGGTAGGGGGTCCCGAACTGTGCGTCAAGGCCGGATGGTAACATGAGACAAGGGACACGATGTTTTTACCCAGGTTCGGGCCCTCTCGATGGAGGTAATACCCTACTCCTGCTTGATTAATATTGATGATATGGGTAGTACAAGAGTAGATCTACCACGAGATCAAGGAGGCTAAACCCTAGAAGCTAGCCTATGGTATGATTGTTGTATATGGAGTTGATGTCCTACGGACTACAGCCCTCCGGTTTATATAGACACCGGATAGGGTTAGGGTTACACAGAGTCGGTTACAATGGTAGGAGATCTTGAATATCCGCACCGCCAAGCTTGCCTTCCACGCCAAGGAAAGTCCCATCCGGACACGGGACGAAGTCTTCAATCTTGTATCTTCATAGTCCTGGAGTCCGGCTGAAGGTATAGTCCGGCTACCCGAACACCCCCTAATCCAGGACTCCCTTAGTAGCCCCTGAACCAGGCTTCAATGACGATGAGTCCGGCACGCAGATTGTCTTCGGCATTGCAAGGCGGGTTCCTCCTCCAAGTCCTTCATAGAAGATTGTAGACACCAAGAGTAGTGTCCGGCTCTGCAAAATAAGTTTCCACATATTGCCATAGAGAGAATGATATAAACACAAATCAAATCTGCTGATGTATTCCGCAGTGCGTCATCACACTACGGCCAAGTGCTTTACTCGAATCGTTTTTACTTTTCCACCTCAGCATGTTTTGTGAGGCGGTTTCCTTGGCACGTCTTGTCAAAGCAGAGATCGTGTACTCCCTTTACGGGATTCTCATCAATACGGACGTGGGTAACCCAACCGCGCCATTTATCACGGCGCTTGGGAGGCAAGTGAGTTTTACTAGGCTGGTGGGGACGCACAACCGCATACGCCCATATAAGGGGATAAGGATCCACCTTTTTACCCACGCCTTCTTCCTCCTTTGCCTATCCATCTCCTGCACACTCGAGCTCCAGCGCCCAAGCCCGCACTTCCCACCTCAACCTTCTCCAGCAATGTCCGGAGCGGGAGGCAAGTGGATGGTCTCCTCCGCTATGGAGGGCCAAGTCAAGAAGCTAAGGAAGGCCGGATACCTGTCTAAGGACATCGAGCACCGGCTTCCCGAAAAGGGGCAGCTTCTCCCCACCCCAAGGCGCCATGAGAGGGTAGTATTTCTTCCCCACTTCCTCCGCGGACTGGGTTTTCCACTCCACCCATTTGTCTGGGGGCTCATGTTCTACTACGGCCTGGATTTCCACGATCTGGCCCCGAACTTCATCCTCAACATCTCGGCGTTTATCGTCGTGTGCGAGGCTTTCCTCCGCGTCCGCCCTCATTTCGGCCTCTGGCTCAAGACCTTCAACGTCAAGCCCAAGGTGGTGCGCGGCAGCCAGGCGGAGTGCGGAGGCGCCATGGCGGGCAAGATGGCCAATGTCCTATGGTTCGAGGGCTCTTTTGTGGAGACCCTAAAGGGGTGGCAATCCGGGTGGTTTTACATCACCGAGCCACGCGATCCGAACGAGATCGCAGCCCCTGAGTTCCGATCCGGACCCCCCACGCGGCTTATGTCCTGGAAAGAGACGGGCATGTCGTGGGGTGACGAAAAAGAGGTGACCGGATTGCAAACATGTATCCAGTCCCTGGTGAACAAGCCAATCCGGCTTGTTAATGTAATCCAGGTTATGCTCGTCCGCCGGATCCTCCCATGCCAACAACGGGATTTTAATCTGTGGGAGTTCGACCAGGCGCAACACCAAACCCTTAGCAGGCTCTTCGACACGATGTACGAAGATGCATGGAAGGTGCTATTCAAGGGCGTCGTGGCTCCCGCATCCGCTTCCGAGGACCGCGGATACAGCTCGCAGCGTCACGCTAGCGAGGTAAGCTATCTTCACCTTTTACAGGATGTTAAGCTTTTTTCATAGTTTGACTCAATGCGGGATCTAAACTCCCTTACCTTTGACAGGCTTGGCGAGCGATATCCGGACCGATTAACTGTCTGGCTCCGCTGCCCGAAGACCCAGCCCCAGCTCTACTAGTGAAGCTGCTGGTTCCGGCGCCTTATGTGGTGCCGGAGAAGAAGGCCAAGAAGAAGAAGACCATGGGGACTCGAAAGAGTGCCCGTAACGTGGTGGTGTCGGACTCGTCATCCGACGAGTCCGAGACGCCCTCTTCCCGTGAAAACGAGGAGGAGGAAGAAGAAAACTCTCCCCCCCCCTAGTGGAAGGAGGAGAGAAGAGGAAGGCCGCCCCAACGGGGGAGGCCGAGGGGTCTAGGAAAAGGAAGACCCCTCCGCTGGACTACTCCCCCGACGCCGAAGAGGGCGGAGAGGAGTGGCCAAAAAGGGCCAAGCATCCAGCGAAATCATAAGTTCGGATATCAGAGTAACTCATGATGTTCCTTTGTTGCACAGCTTTCCCTAATGTCGAACGTAATTATGCAGCCCGCCCCGGGCCGAATTCAACGAATCGTCGGGCGGCTCCCTGGACTCATCGGACGTGAACTCAGTTCCGCCCGCTGTCTCCCCCCGCACTGCAGACGACGCCGAAGTGGCGTCGCGACAAGCTCCAGGGCAGGAGGAGGTGGTCCCGGAGGAGCCGCAAGGCAACCTCCCGGACTCCAGAGTGAAGGGGGTAGGCCCCCAGGGCTCCAAGTCCGGCTTTGTGCCGGACACCGCGCTGGAATCTTCCACAGTTCCAGACCGCGGTAGGCGAACTCCTTCCAAGAGGAGCAAGCCTTCTGAGCCGGCGGCCTCCGTCCAACCGGAGGTGCCGGACAATCTGTTGGAGGTGCTCGACGGCACCTCCATCGACGAGGGGCACCGTACTATTATGAGTACGGTGATCCAGAAGGTTCAGTCCGTCAAGAGCGGACTGACTGAAGCTTGCGCTAGCCTTCTAACAGGCTTCGAGGTAAGTAAAAATATGTAAAAATATTACCGCATAGATAGTAGCCCCTAATGCTCTGTTTGGCGTTCGGAAAGAAAAGCTGAATAGAGGATCTATTAAATATCGCAGGAGTCTAACAAAAAAAAGAGTCAATATGCGTATGCAGGCTTCGCTGCTATCCACCGCCGCACTGACTGCGGAGGTGGGTGTCCTGAAGCAGGACCTCAAGCGGACCCAGCAAGAGCTCGGCCTTGCCAAGCGGCGGCTCGAGGAGAAAGAAGGTAAGAAATACCTTACAGAAAAAGTGCCTATAAAAAGGCGTGATTGCAAAAAGATAACAGGATTGTACTTCTTATTGTAGGGGCCATGACTGAGGTGGCGACCCTTAAGCAGGCGCTGTCTGAGGCCGAAAAGAAAACGGCCGCGGGGCGCACCGAGCGGGACAGACTTGGGGCTCAGGTTGGCGAGGTTCAGCAAGAGCTTTAGGCTCTCATGAAAAAACATGAGAGTTTGGAGCTTGAGTCAAAGGTACAAGCATCCGAGCTCGCAACGGCCCTTGAGACTGCCAAGTCTGCCAAGGCCGAAGCCCAAAAGGCCCTCCAAGAGTTGAAGGACATGAGGAAGATAGCAGCGGGTAAGGCATTCTTTATGCAAAGCAGAAATATAAAAGTAAACTACTTGTTACTTACCCGAATCCGGAGCTCTCCAGGGGCATTCGCAGATCTTCCCCGCGGCGTATCTGACGCCGCCGCATTCTACCGAGCTGAAGAGGGAAGCTCGACGGAGAAGGTGTTCTGGTCTCAGTATTCTGAGGCCGGACACCCTGTGCCCTTGAGCGACCAGCTGAAACAGCTGGTCGAGCTCCACAAGGCGGCCGAACAGGCCATGAAGGGCTTCATAGTTCGGCTGTGGCCCGGAGAGGCCCTGCCTGGGAGCTATTTCGGGCTGGTGCGGCGACTGGTGGAGGCCTGTCTGAGGCTCGAGGTCATCAAGCGCTCCGTCTGCATCGAAGGTGCCCGTCGGGCCCTTGCCCGTGCAAAGGTGCACTGGGGTAAGCTGGACGGTGAGAAGCTTGTGAAGGACGGGCCGCCGCGGGGAAGGAGCATCGCAAGCCCGAGAACTACTACAAGGATGTTCTTGTAGGTGCCCGCCTTGTGGCAGATGAATGTACCAAGGATGTGATTTTTGAATGAACTCACTCGTGTTTATCCTGTGCGCTGAAAACTTGTTCATATGCGCTAAGCAATGCTTATTGAATTTAAAATATTACTTTCTGTGCGGCCGTTTATCAAAAAATTGAGAGATGGCCAGTCGTCGACTTCTGCCCCCATGCCACTAGTGCTGGGGTGTTCGGGATAAACCTGAGCGTTCTTTTTCCCATAGTTGGGTCCTTCAAGGGAGGCGCTCAGCACAACGAACCAGGCAATCGGACTATAATGCTTGAACACTCTCACTTAGCCATATAACTCTACAATTTTCAATTTCGGCGAAGCCCCTAGTTCGGAAGACCGAGTTCGGGGCGCTATCCACGCCTTGGCCGGATAAAGCCAGCTCCTCACTCGAAGCGGCATAAGTCTTTAGGGACTCGAAAAACCTCTCAAACAGCGACCGGTCTCTCGCCTCATCATGACAGTCAGTTTTAGCTTTCTCCACTGAGGTGCTTAACCCAGCTGAACTGGGGCACAATCGCAGTGGTTCTCCTAGTGCTACCTTAGCCGATATAGCGGAACATAAGGCACCAAAACATAGGAGCCGGGCAAACCCAACTATTGACCCAAATCATGATTCGGAGCCGATGCATATAGTGCTATAAGTTCGGGGTGCCGCACTTGTGAAAGTGTACGGACTTCTCACACCATAATGAGGGGTACTGAAGCCCCTGTCGTGTTTGCCGTACCATGGTGTACGGGTGCAATCATGTCATTTAATAAACATATATGTGAAAAGAGGATAATGCGAAAAATAGACAAAAAGCTATGCATTGTTTATAGAGAGGCTATTTATCAAAGCCGAACGATACAAATAGTGCGATAAGCAAAAAGATATTGGACAATTTAACATGTCCTAACCAGGGGCAGGCCGCGGAATTGTATTCAAAACAGGTATACCGCTCGTAACAGAGACCACCTGGGAGTTCCATAATGCGGCATGGCTTGTCTGCCTCCCTGGATCTTGCATCGTTTGTGCGGCAGTCGAATTGCCGAACAGGTCGTCTGAAGTATGGAGTCCTGAAAGTAAGACAAAATTAAAAAAAGAATCCGGCAGCCCCTAGTACGTTTTAAGCCGTATTTTGGGTGTGCCGTTATTGTGCCCCTTCCCCTGTGCCCATGGTATTTCAAGGGCGTAGTTATGTACGCGAGGCACTGGATTCGCTATGTCGCGAGAGCTGGGGTTGGGGCCGCATTGCTACGCTTGCTCAGAACGTGCCAGGCAGTCCTGCTGTGGGTTACTCCGGGCGCGCTTGGCGGTGTCTGGCTTTTTAACGGCCGGACTGGAGAATTGCCTAAGAAGGCTACTTTGTACTTCTGCTGCGAGAGTGTAACACCCTCGATGCGACTATAGCTCCCACATGTCGAGGCACGACTTAGAGACATAATCGCATTGAAGGCATATGTCGCAAGTTAGGCAATCTTCACAACATCCCATGTAACATGATAATAAAAGGGGAGATAACATAGTTGGCTTACACTCGCCATGTCAATCAAGTATATAAATAACATTACATCATCCAAACACTCATGGCCCGACTACGGCGCCAAAATAAAAGAGAACCCAAATTGCGACAACGGTCCCGTTCACCCCCAACTGGGCACCACTACTGATCATCGGGAAAGGAAACATAGTATCATTGAGAGTCTTCGTCGAACTCCCACTTGAGCTCATACGCGTCTTCTGGAGCGGAATCATTAGGCCCTGCATCTGGTGTAATAGTAATCTGTGAGCCACAGGGACTCAGCAATCTCACACCCTCGCGATCAAGACTATTTAAGCTTATAGGCATGGCAAGGTAAAATATGAGTGGAGCTGCAGCAAGCGACTAGCAAATATGGTGGCTAACTTATTCGCAAAAGAGAGCGAGAAGAGGAGGCAAAGCACGAGCGAGGAACTAGAGAGCAACCTGCGCAGACATTACTCCAACACCGTGTCCACTTCTCGGACTCCATCGAGAAGAGGCCATCACGGTAACACACTCAGTTGATTCATTTTTAATTAAGTTAAGGTTCAAGTTATCTACAACCAGACATTAACAAATTTCCATCTGCCCATAACCGCGGGCACGGCTTTCGAAAGTTCAATCCCTGCAGGGGAGTCCCAACTTAGCCCATGACAAGCTCTCATGGTCAACGAAGGAATAGACCTCCTCCCAAGACGTTCCGATCAGACTCGGTATCTCGGTACTTCAAGACAACTCCGACAATGGTAAAACAAGTCCAGCAACACCACCCGCTGTGCCAACAAATCCCGATAGGAGCTGCACATATCTCGTTCTCAGGGCACACCGGATAAGCTAAGCGTACGGGAGCCAACATAACCCAAGTTGCCAAGGGACGGCCCCGCACGGTGCTCTAGGTTGGACCAACACTCAGAGGAGCACTGGCCCGGGGGGGGGTTAAAATAGGATGACCCTTGAGTCCGCGAAACCCAAGGGAAAAGGCTAGGTGGCAAATGGTAAAACCAAGGTTGGGCATTGCTGGAGGAGTTTTATTCAAGGCGGACTGTCAAGGGGTTCCCATTATAACCCAACCGCGTAAGGAACGCAAAATCCGGGAACATAACACCGATATGACGGAAACTAGGGCGGCAAGAGTGGAACAAAACACTAGGCGAGAGGCCGAGCCTTCCACCCTTTACCAAGTATATAGATGCATTAAGATAACTTAGCAATATAATGATATCCCAACAAGTAAATAAATGTTCCATCAAGGAACGGCCTCCAATCTTCACCTGCAACTAGCAACGCTATAAGAGGGGTTGAGCAAAGCGGTAACATAGCCAATCAACGGTTTGCTAGGACATGGTGGGTTAGAGGTTTGACATGGCAATTTGGGAGGCTTGCAAGCAAGTGGTAGGCATCGTAGCAATGGCATAGCAAAAGAGCGAGCAAACTAGCATAGCAAAGATAGTAGTGATTTCGAGGGTATGATCATCTTGCCTGCACAGTTGTCAGAGTTGACTGGATCCTCAAAAGCAAACTCAACGGGCTCCTCGTTAGCGAACTCGTCTCCCGTCTCTACCCAAACAAGACAAACAAGCAACAAGGATACAATCAACCACGTGCAAGACCAAGCAATATGATGAAATGAAGATATGCTATGCGGGATGCGATGCGGGATGCAAAATGCAAGATATGACAGGAAATGCATGAACCTGGCCTCAACTTGGAAAACCAAGTGTGCCACTGGAAAGATGAGATGAAATCGCTTGAAAACGATATAAAGAACTCCGGAATCGGAGTTACGGTTTGGAAATGGCAAGCGATTCAAAAATGACACCGGTCTGCGATTTACAGCAAGTAGGCATCTAAATGCAATGAGATGAACATGCTACAGCACCCAAACATGACAACAAAATACATGGCAGGGAAGAATTCAAGATGCTTAACAAAAGTCTAGCACTGAGCTACGGCCAAAACATCCATTAGGAGGTTCAAACAAGCATGGCAAAAACGCAAATGGTAAAACAGATCTCAGACTTGGTGAAATTAACACTTGTCTGGAATTTCAGATCATATAGCTCTCTTCGGAGCAACAAAACAAGATGCTACAGGACCTGAACATGACAAGGAAAGACATGTCATGGAGCTACTCAACAAGCTTAACAAAAGTTCCTTAATGACCTTGAGCCAAAAGGGATCACAAAATATACTAACAAGCACATGAACATAGCAAAAAACATAACCAGTTTTCAGACTGTAAAAACTGGAACATGCTGAAACATAACTCATGAAGCAATGTTTACGAGCTCGGTGCACTCACCACGGTGCAAGTCATGGCAAGACAAGAATACATCCCTTAAGAAGGCACAAAATGCAAGCTAGACATGGCAAGAACAATAACATAGCATGCACGGATCAACCACAACAACATCGGCAAAATCGCAAACAAGTTGACGATCTGCCCAGATTCGCAACGAAGCAAAAGTATAGCTCGATTGACTCAAGCTAGGTTGCTCCATAATTGCAAACAAATACATGGATGGATAGAGCACTACAATATTAACAAAACACCCTTACTGATCATCCTCAAAAGAGGCACGGATCACTAGGAAACAGCAAGAACATATGGCATCATGAGATAAACAATCCCAGGACTTAGTGAAATTACAAAGTCCCTGAAAACAGAATTAGCAAGTGCACCTCTTTGCAAGCTTGCACAAGTCACCACACACATCCTAAAAATACATGGGTTGCACCTCTGGATAGATGACAAAACCCTTAACAAAACATATGAAGAACTCACGGGCATATCATGCACACATTAATCATGGAAAAAATGACAAAAGTGCTAAACGGAGTAACAGATCTGACAATTAACTCAAGTAGCCCTCTTCTAACAGCATTTCGGGCATCTAGATGAGCTCAAATGAAAATGATGCAATGGAATGAAATGATTTACTCTCTGAGATGAACATTTTGATATGCTATATGCCCAAATCGGAGCTACGGATGCAAAGTTACGGGGCCGCGAACAGGGGCATATGGACTGAAAATT
>NC_041384.1:347227556-347236958 GCF_002162155.2 Triticum dicoccoides | reverse complement strand
CGGCGTCCGATTGGGCCGGAGCGGTGGCGCGGCTGATGTGGCGGACCCTGATTCGTCGGGGTGATGTGGCGGCGGCGGTGACACGTCCAGCGGCGGGATGGACACGTCCGTTGGCGCGAGGAGGAAGATGGCTAGGGTTCAACCGCGAATTTCGGGAGGGGAGCACATATTTATAGGTAGAGGGGGCTAGGAGAGTCCAAATGAGGTGCGGTTTTCGGCCACGCGATCGTGATCGAACGCTCTAGGACATGGAGCAGAGTTTGGTGGGTTTTGGGCCAAATTTGGAGGGGTGTTGGGCTGCACACACACGAGGCCTTTTCGGTCCCTCGGTTAACCGTTGGGGTACCAAACGAAGTCCAAATGATATGAAACTTGACAGGCGGTCTACCGGTAGTAAATCAAGGCCGCTTGGCAAGTCTCGATCCAATCCGGAAATGTTTAATCCCCACACATGAAAGAAAGCTAAACATGGCCACCGGAGGAGAACGAAGCGCCGGAATGCAAAACGGACAACGGGGAAAATGCTCGAATGCATGAGATGAACACGTATGCAAATGCAATGCACATGATGACATGATATGAGATGCATGACAATGACAACAACACACGGAGACACAAAACCCGAACCTGAGAAAATAAAATAACTTAACGCCGGAAATGGCAAGAGTTGGAGTACAAATTGGGAAAGTTACATCCGGGGTGTTACAACACTCCACCACTACGAAAGGATCTCGTCCCGAGATCTAGGACTGAAAGAACGCCGGGTACTCAGAACGGAGGTGATCCTCGCGTTCCCAGGTAGCTTCACGGTCGGAATGGTGTGACCACTTGACTTTGAGAAATTTGATTGACTTGTTGCGAGTCTTGCGTTCAGTCTCTTCAAGAATAGCAACTGGGTGCTGATGATAAGAGAGATCTTCTTGGAGCTCAATGTCCTCGAAGTTGACGGTGCAGTCAGGAGTCTTGAAGCACTTTCGAAGCTGAGAGACATGGAACACGTCATGAACATTTGCAAAGTTTGAAGGAAGCTCGAGTTGATAGGCGAGGTCGCCTCTCTTGCTGACAATCTTGAAATGTCCCAAGTATCTGGGGGCAAGCTTCCCTTTGATACTGAAGCGACGAGTACCTTTCATAGGAGAGACACGGAGGTAAACATGATCTCTGATCTCGAAAGCCAAATCACGGTGCTTACTATCATAGTAGCTCTTCTGACGGGATTGGGCTGCTTTGAGGATATCTCGAATGACTTTGCACATTTCTTCTGCCTCTGTGATTAAGTTATTACCTAAAAGCTGACATTCGTCGGTTTTAGACCAGTTGAGAGGGGTACGGCACTTCCTGCCATACATAATTTCAAAAGGGGCCTTGCCCGAACTTGCTTGAAAATTGTTGTTGTAGGAGAATTCAGCATAAGGAAGACAATCCTCCCACTTCATGCCGAAGGAGATCACACAAGCCCTGAGCATATCTTCAAGAATCTGGTTGACACGCTCGACTTGACCGCTTGTTTGAGGATGGAAAGCAGTGCTGAAGCGGATGTTGGTGCCCATGGCCTTCTGAAAAGAATCCCAAAACTTCGAGGTAAAGACGCTGCCACGGTCTGAAGAGATCACTTGATGAATACCATGCAGAGAGACAATGCGAGAGGTATAGAGTTCCGCCAATTGAGCTGCAGTGATCGACTCTTTGATAGGCAGAAAGTGAGCCACTTTAGTGAGTTTGTCGATGACAATGAATATAGCATGATTGCCACGCTTGAACTTTGGAAACCCAGTCACGAAGTCCATTTCAATGTGGTCAAACTTCCATTCTGGAATGGCAAGAGGTTGGAGGAGACCTGCTGGCCTTTGGTGTTCTGCCTTCACTCTTCTGCAGACATCACATTCATTCACGAATTGAGCGATCTCGCGCTTCATTCGAGTCCACCAATAAGCTTGCTTAAGGTCCTGATACATCTTCGTGCTCCCAGGGTGGATGGAGAGGAGAGAATTGTGAGCCTCATTCATGATTACTTTACGGAGGTCACCTTTGGGCACAACAATACGATCCTCAAAGAAAAGAGTGTCCTTGTCATCAAGGCGGTAGCACTTGTACTTGGACTGACTCTTGGCAATCCCAATCTTCACCTTTTTCACCATAGCATCAAGAAGATGGGCTTGGCGAATCTGGTCTTCTAAGGTAGGAGAGACTTGAAGGTTGGTGAGGAAACCTTGAGGAACAACTTGCAGATTAAGTTTGCGGAAGGCTTCACAAAGCTCGGGTTGATAAGGCTTGAGAATCAGACTGTTGCAGTAAGCCTTCCAGCTCAAAGCGTCAGCAATCACATTAGCCTTGCCTGGAGTGTACTCAATACTCGGATTATACTCTTGAATCATTTCGACCAATCGAGTTTGCCTGAGGTTGAGATTAGGCTGAGTGAAGATGTACTTGAGACTCTTGTGATCAGTGAAAATGTCCACTTTTCTTCCCAATAGAAGATGTCTCCAAGTCAAAAGAGCATGCACAACTGCCGCCAACTCGAGATCGTGAGTGGGGTAGTTCTTCTCATTAGGCTTCAACTGGCGAGATGTATAAGCAACAACTTTCTTCTCTTGCATCAATACTGCGCCAAGACCTTGGAGAGAGGCATCACAAAAGACCTCGTACAGTTTGGATTCATCAGGCGAAGTCAGAACTGGAGAAGTGATCAATTTCTCTTTCAAAGTGTTGAAAGCAATATCACACTCCAGAGACCAAACGTACTTGACGTGCTTCTGAAGAAGATTTGAGAGAGGCTTCGCGATCTTAGAAAAGTTTTCAACGAATCTTCGGCAATAGCTTGCGAGACCGAGAAAACTGCGGAGTTGCTTCACGTTTGAGGAGGTTCCCAATTCGCAATTGCGGACACCTTCTCAGGATTCACGGCAATGCCCTTGGCAGAGATGATATGACCAAGATAAAGAACCTCATCAAGCCAAAATTCACACTTGGAGAACTTGGCGTAGAACTGATGTTCTCTGAGCTTATCGAGAACCAAACGCAAATGCTTGGCATGATCTTCCTTGTTCTTGGAGAAAACCAGAATGTCGTCGAGATAGACCAAAATGAAGTCATTGGTGTAGGCATTGAAGATGAAGTTCATCATGCGAGAGAACGTCGGAGGAGCGTTGGCGAGGCCAAAAGACATGACAGTGTATTCATAAGAACCAAAGCTTGTCCTGAAAGCCGTCTTGGGAATATCTTCTTCACGAATGCGAATCTGGTGATAACCCATACGGAGATCAAGCTTGGAGAATACTTGGGCACCTTTGAGTTGTTCGAACAGCTCATTGATGTTGGGAAGTGGGTATTTGTTCTTGATGGTCTTCTTGTTCACTGGACGGTAATCAACACAAAGTCGGTCCGTTCCATCCTTCTTCTTTACAAAAAGAACGCCACAACCCCACGGAGAAGAACTAGGCCGGATGAGACCCATTTTCTCTTGCATATCGAGTTGCTTCTTCAGCTCCTTCAACTCTTCAGGTCCGAGCTTGTAAGGATGTTTGCACACAGGTTCCGTGCCAGGCTCAAGTTCAATAACGAATTCAACTGGCCGATGCGGAGGCATTCCTGGGAGCTCTTCTGGAAAGACGTCTTGATATTCACAAACGACTGGAATTTGAGAGATGGCATCCAATTCACCCTTCTCATTGAGAGAAAACAGACAGATAGTATCATCATGAGCGGCAAAGATAATTACATCCTCAGACGAATGAGTCAATTGAATCTGCCTGGCTGCACAATCAAGCTGAGCCTTGTGCTTAGAAAGCCAATCCATTCCGAGAATAAGATCAATATCCGAGTTACCAAGAACCATTGGAGAAGCCAGAAACTTGAAATCACCCATCATGATAGAAACATCCGGGACTATTGAAGTAGCCCTCATAGACTTAGCCGGAGAAACCACTCCCATAGGTTTACCCAACATTTGTGAAACGAAGTCATGCTTGGAAACAAAAGATCTTGACATGAAACAATGCGATGCACCAGTGTCAAAAAGAA
This sequence comes from Triticum dicoccoides, assembly GCF_002162155.2. Lineage (NCBI taxonomy): Eukaryota > Viridiplantae > Streptophyta > Magnoliopsida > Poales > Poaceae > Triticum > Triticum dicoccoides. The sequence continues at coordinate 347,232,938 of NC_041384.1, read as the reverse complement.
CTTTTGCTGGAAAAGAGTTGACTGGAAAGTTACCCATGATCACATCTGACGAGTCCTCTGCCTGAGCTGCATTCATCAAATTGACCTTGGCATGCTTGGGGTTATGCTTGACCACAGCTGTACTTGCCGATCTAACAGGAGGAGGAGGAGGAAGACGCCTCTGGTTGAAACACTTGTTGGCATAGTGACCCTTCTGTTGGCACTTGTTGCACGTGACCTCTGAAAGCGGACGGTGATACGGAGCACTCGATCTTGGAGCTTGAGACGAAGTCTTGTTCTGAAAGCCAGGGTTGGGTGGGTGGGAAGAACCACTGCCACCTTTGCTCTTCTGCTGATACGGCTGACGGTACGGAGGAGGAGGAAGCCAAAACTTCTACTGCTTGGCCACTTGAGTAGAGGAAGAAGGAGTAACATCTCTGACTCGCTTCTTGGAAGCATCACACCTCAACTGAGCAGCCTCTTGCTTCAGTGCCATGTTTTAGAACTCATCGTATCTCAAGGGCTCGAAGAGGACAAGAGCTAGCTGAATTTCTTCTTTGAGACCACCCCTGAACTGGTATATCATGCTCTTCTCATCAGGGACGTCTTGCTTGGCAAAGCGGGCGAGCTTCTGAAGCAACTTGTTGTAGTCATAGACAGACAAAGAGCCTTGCTTCAGATTGCGGAATTCCTCACGCTTTCTTTCAACCATGCTCTGCGGAATATGATGAGCTCGGAAATCTCGAAGGAAATCATCCCAAGTGATAACACGTCCACCTCTGGAGTCCTTGTACTGCTGGAACCATTCTGCAGCTTGATCTTTGAGTTGGAAGGAAGCGAACTTAACAAAGTCCTCAGGCCTGACGTTACTGCACTCGAAATGCTTGCACAGATCCACAAGCCAATCGTCAACATCGGTTGCCTCAACACAATTGCTGAAAGTCTTTGGCCCATTAGCAAGGAACTGGTTGAGTGTAGCAAAGTGACTCTGATTGCTGCCTTGATTCCCTTGACTGCCTTGATTGTGCTCTTGAAGAATTTGCATGATCAGCTGTGTGTTTGCATTGGTTGCGGCCATCACAGCTTGCCATGCCTCCGGAGGAGGTGGAGGTGGTGGCGGATCAGGATTCGGAGTCGTGCGCGTTGGAGGAGCCATCCTGAAGAGGTTGACCACCATTAGCACATTGACAGATAAATATTGAAGCTGAATCCAACGGAATGAAAATTGCAACATATAGTCTTCACATCCGAACAAAATGGACGAATGCATTCCTCTTGAAATGGTCACATATCCATAAATTGAGAAGCCACATAGAATTAAGGTAGAGAAATAAATCAACAAGGTACTGATCAAGAACGAATAATCGGTAAGAAATCCCAATCTCAAACCAATATCCGTGGAAGAAGAACTAGAGCTACTAGAATTCCCACCTATGAAACTTCCGAACCTTTCCGGTTATGCAATCAGGTGTTGGGGATACAGGGGAAGCATAATATCTCACCCAAACTAGCAAATACTACATCCAGCTGTATCCATCCTTCAACACATAACCAAGAAACCTTCGGAAACCATCTACCTCAACCTTCGAAAAGCATCCGTTATACAAGTTATGGCGATACTCCCGAACTCCCGCCCCAGTACTGGGTGGCGTCGAGGTTATCTCACCAACGAACTGCATAAAAGAGATTTTCGATGTCGGCGTACTAAACTCAGGTATTCTAGAACTGCAACGATAAAATTATGATGACAACACCTCAGAGCTCAACTCCCTGGGACACTTCCACTAAACCCCTGACAGGAGGCACCAAGACAATGTTCTCATCATAAAACCATCGGAGCGATTCCAAGATACCCGCGTGATCCTAAATTTTTTTAGTGAAATTTGAGAAGAGAAGAGTCAAAACTCTACGTCAGGATGCCTTACCAAAGCGATGAGGAGACTGGGAAGTAAAAAGAATTCCTAATCTCTCCGATATATAATTCCTAAAGACGCAAAACATTTTCTAGACACAACTCGGCCGCTAAAAACAATCAAGCAATGGGGCTCCTAAGGTCGGGGAAGGCTCTGATACCAACTTGTAACACCCTCGATGCGACTATAGCTCCCACGTGTCGAGGCACAACTTAGAGACATAATCGCATTGAAGGCATATGTCGCAAGTTAGGCAATCTTCACAACATCCCACGTAACATGATAATAAAAGGGGAGATAACATAGTTGGCTTACACTCGCCATGTCAATCAAGTACATAAATAACATTACATCATCCAAACACTCATGGCCCGACTACGGAGCCAAAATAAAAGAGAACCCAACATGCGACAACGGTCCCGTTCACCCCCAACTGGGCACCACTACTGATCATCGGGAAAGGAAACATAGTATCGTTGAGAGTCTTCATCGAACTCCCACTTGAGCTCATACGCGTCTCCTGGAGCGGAATCATCAGGCCCTGCATCTAGTGTAATAGTAATCTGTGAGCCACGGGGACTCAGCAATCTCACACCCTCGCGATCAAGACTATTTAAGCTTATAGGAATGGCAAGGTAAAATATGAGTGGAGCTGCAGCAAGCGACTAGCAAATATGGTGGCTAACTTATTCGCAAAAGAGAGCGAGAAGAGGAGGCAAAGCACGAGCGAGGAACTAGAGAGCAACCTGCGCAGACATTACTCCAACACCGTGTCCACTTCTTGGACTCCGCCGAGAAGAGGCCGTCACGGTAACACACTCAGTTGATTCATTTTTAATTAAGTTAAGGTTCAAGTTATCTACAACCGGACATTAACAAATTCCCATCTGCCCATAACCGCGGGCACGGCTTTCGAAAGTTCAATCCCTGCAGGGGAGTCCCAACTTAGCCCATGACAAGCTCTCACGGTCAACGAAGGAATAGACCTCCTCCCAAGACGTTCCGATCAGACTCGGTATCTCGGTACTTCAAGACAACTCCGACAATGGTAAAACAAGTCCAGCAACACCACCCGCTGTGCCGACAAATCCCGATAGGAGCTGCACATATCTCGTTCTCAGGGCACACCGGATAAGCTAAGCGTACGAGAGCCAACGTAACCCAAGTTGCCAAGGGACAGCCCCGCACGGTGCTCTAGGTTGGACCAACACTCAGAGGAGCACTGGCCCGGGGGGGTTAAAATAGGATGACCCTTGAGTCCGCGAAACCCAAGGAAAAGGCTAGGTGGCAAATGGTAAAACCAAGGTTGGGCATTGCTGGAGGAGTTTTATTCAAGGCGGACAGTCAAGGGGTTCCCATTATAACCCAACCGCGTAAGGAACGCAAAATCCGGGAACATAACACCGATATGACGGAAACTAGGGCGGCAAGAGTGGAACAAAACACTAGGCGAGAGGCCGAGCCTTCCACCCTTTACCAAGTATATAGATGCATTAAGATAACTTAGCAATATAATGATATCCCAACAAGTAAATAAATGTTACATCAAGGAATGGCCTCCAATCTTCACCTGCAACTAGCAACGCTATAAGAGGGGCTGAGCAAAGCGGTAACATAGCCAATCAACGGATTGCTAGGACATGGTGGGTTAGAGGTTTGACATGGCAATTTGGGAGGCTTGCAAGCAAGTGGTAGGCATCGTAGCAATGGCATAGCAAAAGAGCGAGCAAACTAGCATAGCAAAGATAGTAGTGATTTCGAGGGTATGATCATCTTGCCTGCACAGTTGTCAGAGTTGACTGGATCCTCAAAAGCAAACTCAACGGGCTCCTCGTTAGCGAACTCGTATCCCGGCTCTACCCAAACAAGACAAATAAGCAACAAGGATACAATCAACCACGTGCAAGACCAAGCAATATGATGAAATGAAGATATGCTATGCGGGATGCAAAATGCAAGATATGACAGGAAATGCATGAACCTGGCCTCAACTTGGAAAACCAAGTGTGCCACTGGAAAGATGAGATGAAATTGCTTGAAAACGATATAAAGAACGCTGGAATCGGAGTTACGGTTTGGAAATGGCAAGCGATTCAAAAATGAGAACGGTCTGCGATTTACAGCAAGTAGGCATCTAAATGCAATGAGATGAACATGCTACAGCACCCAAACATGACAACAAAATACATGGCAGGGAAGAATTCAAGATGCTTAACAAAAGTCTAGCACTGAGCTACGGCCAAAACATCCATTAGGAGGTTCAAACAAGCATGGCAAAAACGCAAATGGTAAAACAGATCTCAGACTTGGTGAAATTAACACTTGTCTGGAATTTCAGATCATATAGCTCTCTTCGGAGCAACAAAACAAGATGCTACAGGACCTGAACATGACAAGGAAAGACATGTCATGGAGCTACTCAACAAGCTTAACAAAAGTCCCTTAATGACCTTGAGCCAAAAGGGATCACAAAATATACTAACAAGCACATGAACATAGCAAAAAACATAACCAGTTTTCAGACTGTAAAAACTGGAACATGCTGAAACATAACTCATGAAGCAATGTTTACGAGCTCGGTGCACTCACCACGGTGCAAGTCATGGCAAGACAAGAATACATCCCTTAAGAAGGCACAAAATGCAAGCTAGACATGGCAAGAACAATAACATAGCATGCACGGATCAACCACAACAACATCGGCAAAATCGCAAACAAGTTGACGATCTGCCCAGATTCGCAACGAAGCAAAAGTATAGCTCGATTGACTCAAGCTAGGTTGCTCCATAATTGCAAACAAATACATGGATGGATAGAGCACTACAATATTAACAAAACGCCCTTACTGATCATCCTCAAAAGAGGCACGGATCACTAGGAAACAGCAAGAACATATGGCATCATGAGATAAACAATCCCAGGACTTAGTGAAATTACAAAGTCCCTGAAAACAGAATTAGCAAGTGCACCTCTTTGCAAGCTTGCACAAGTCACCACACACATCCTAAAAATACATGGGTTGCACCTCTGGATAGATGACAAAACCCTTAACAAAACATATGAAGAACTCACGGGCATATCATGCACACATTAATCATGGAAAAAATGACAAAAGTGCTAAACGGAGTAACAGATCTGACAATTAACTCAAGTAGCCCTCTTCTAACAGCATTTCGGGCATCTAGATGAGCTCAAATGAAAATGATGCAATGGAATGAAATGATTTACTCTCTGAGATGAACATTTTGATATGCTATATGCCCAAATCGGAGCTACGGATGCAAAGTTACGGGGCCGCGAACAGGGGCATATGGACTGAAAATTGAAGGACTTGGAGAAAAAAACAACCCTAGATCAAGGGTTGGCACGGAAACCGAGGCGGCGGCGGCACTATAGCTATTCGTCGGGGAAGAAGCAAGCAGCAGCCGGCGAGTGGAGGGAGGAGGCGGCGGCCGGCGTCGCCTGGGGCCGGCGATGGCGGGGCGGCGGG